>NC_080190.1:130842750-131145780 GCF_030028045.1 Hippopotamus amphibius kiboko | reverse complement strand
TCTCTTCAAGTATTTCTTTGGATCCTTTCTCTCTCTCTCCTTCTGGGATCCCTAAAATGCTAATGTTGGTGTGTTTAATGTTTTACCAGATGTCTTTTAGGCTGTCTTCATTTCTTTTATTTCTTTTGTTTCTTTCTTCTTTATTCTGTTCCATGGCAGTAATTTCCACCATTCTGTCTTCCAGGCCACTTATCCCTTCTTCCACCTCAGTTATTCTGCTATTGATTCCTTCTAGTGTATTTTTCATTTCAGTTATTGTATTGTTCATTTCTTTTTGTTTGTTCTTTAATTCTTCTAGTTCTTTGTGAAACATTTCTTGCATATTTCAGATATTTGCTTCCATTCTTTTTCCAAGGTCATAGGTCATCTTCATTATTATTATTCTGAATTATTTTTCTGGAAGGTTGCCTATCTCTACTTCATTTAGTTGTTTTTCTGGAGTTTTATCTTGTTCCTTCATCTGGTACATAGTCCTCTGCCTTTTCTTTTTGTCTGTCTTTCCGTGATTGTTGTTTTTCTTCCGCAGGCTGCAGCATTGTAGTTCTTCTTGCTTCTGCTGTCTGCCCTCTGGCCTCTAAGAAATGTATATTTTATTAATGATGAATTTGTCATGATATCATCTTGTTAAAGAATATTAATATCTGCTGGATATTTAGCCAACGTCCCTTTTTCATTTCTAATACTTTTGTACCTTTTTTTTCTTGAAAGTTTGTTCCATGTTATTATTTTTCAGAGGATCAGCTTTGGTCTATACTGATTATCTCATCTCTTTTGCATCTTTTTTTTCTATTTCATTATTTATTGCTCTTAGTTTATTGTATTACTTCATATAATTTGGGGAACTTTACTATTCTTTCCCTGGTGTTTTCTTTTTAGTTTTTTTTCAATCTTTTGCCTGTTCTAATTTCTTTCTTCCAAGTATTATATCAGTTGAATCCTATATTTTCTGTAACTTTTCACTGAAGTGTAACACACACAGTAACATGCACATAACACAAGGTATAGATGATGAATTTTCACAGAATGAGCACTCCTATAACCAGAACACTCATAATTTCTAGATATTTTTCAGTTGAAGTTTTTTAATCTCTGTAGTCCATAGTTGGTGGAAATTGGTTTTTGACTATTTCAAATCAATATTTTCCATATTTTCATTTGATAGCTTTTCTTTATTTCTTTTTTTGTGACATTAAATGCTCTTAAAAAGTCAGGTATCAAGCAGTTATTTGACATCTTTTTAAATGAAATGCCATATAAAAGCCATTATATGTTTGATAGACTAGGAATTAGAAAATAAAAGGTGGGAGATAGAACATGTTAGGAACTAGAATTTATGTTTTTCTCATTTGTGTTTTTGGTTCATATCTGGGATATCTTTTTATCTATCAATCCATTGTTATAGAAACATTTAAATATACTTTTTAGTATTGTAATTTTTAATTTTCTTTATTTCTTCATGGTAGTGTTATATTACCTAATAACCCAGTGTTTCTTTCCATTAACCTTTTTCTACACTGTTTTATCAATTTTTTAAAGTCAATGTTCTTTCTTGCATTTTTCTGGTAGTATAAGTTAGTAGTTTTATAAATGTGTAATTTGCATCATTGTTTGTAAATATAAATTTTAATAACACAATCTGCTTGAAAACTACCAGTCTGAGGAATTCTTATATTAGTAAAATGGTAATGATGTAATCACATAGGACTTCAAGATTTAACACAACTTTTATGATATTGGATGCATACTAGTCATTTTTATACTTTTGACATTTATTTACTAATAAAGCCATTTTTTAGAAAGTCATATAGAATTATGAAACTACTAGAAACAAAACAATCATAAAGGTCATTCTGATGGTTGCCTTGAGCTGTTTATTTCCCCTTATTTACTCAGATTAAGCTAACCTCAGTGAACATATCTCATTGGTTTTAAAAGAAGAGTTTAAAAAGTATATAGTATTATTATTGGGCCTATCCTAATATACAAGGATGTGTTTCTAGGCATGAAAATAATCATCCTTGACCTGACATATATGCTCATGTGTACTATGTTTTTGAATTTGAAGGAAATTTGGGAATTGCATAAGAAGGGAAATAGCATATATTTATCAAAGTCATACAGTCTTATATTGAAAAGACATGACTAAACTAAGGTTTTATAACTTCTGGTCTGATTATTTTTTTCTATAATGCTTGTCTTTTGTCAGAGGACAAACATTCTATGCTTCTTGGAAACTATCCAGGTGCCCAACTAGAACTATATTTTTTAGTTCACTGTTCCTAAAGTAGTTAGCCAGGCAGAGAGAGTGAAAGAAAGAACAATAAATCTGGGTTATTTTTTGCTTTCTCTAGATGGACTTAAGTGATTTTTCCCAAGAATTTTTGTTGAATTTGGAAACCTAATTACTTGAAATAGATAATATACATTGAAATGACTAATAATTAGCATAAGTGGTGCTTGCCATTAAGCTAGATTAAGGAAGTTCAGTGGGTATATACTTTTCAGTGGGAAGAAGTGTAAGAATCATAGTTTTTAAACCTTAGATTTGATGAATCAATATGCATACATATAATTTCATAATATAGAGCTTGAATGTTAGGAATTTGATATATGCAATCTATATATGTATTTTTTATAAATTAATTAATTAATTTTATTGGCTGTGTTGGATCTTTTTTTGCTGTGCGCGGGCTTTCTTTCAGTTGCAGTGAGTGGGGGCTACTCTTCGTTGTGGTGCACGGGCTCCTTATTGCTGTGGCTTCTTTTATTGCAGAGCATGGGCTCTAGGCGCGTGGGCTTCAGTAGTTGCAGCACATGGGCTCAATAGTTGTGGCTCACAGGCTCTAAAGTGCAGGCTCAAGAGTTGTGGCACACGGGCTTAATTGCTCTGCGGCATGTGGGGTCTTCCTGGAGCAGGGATTGAACCCGTGTCCCCTGCATTGGCAGGTGAATTCTTAACCACTGCACCACCTAGGAAGCCCTATATATTTTTTTATCTATGAGTACTTATATATACACAGTATATGGCTACACATTAAAATGACACTTTTAGTTGTCTGTTTATAATCCCTTGTTTATTTCTTAACTTCAAATAACCTTGATTTTATTCTATTATCTACCCCTCCCACGTACAGCCATATGCTTGGGGGAAACAGGCCCTATGACCAGCTTTAGGGATAGGCCTAGTTAGTTTAAGACCAATCTCATTTTCCTCACTGTAGAATGCAGCAGATGTCTGTAAGGTGTAAATTACAGATGTGATTAGCATCTGTGGGGTATTTAATATTTGATATTACTGTTATCTTAAGTTGGTCTATATCAACAAAATTTGGTTGTTTGATAGATTTAGTTCAAATGGGCTTTTGTCTATCGTTTCATAGATCTACAAATTTAAAGATTGGAAATATTAACTTTTTATGACCAGATATAAAAAAAATTAAATATGATAAATTTACATTGATAACGATGTTTGACAGATTTATCACCTGAAGAGAAGAAAGTCACAAATATAAATGTGGAAAGGGCAAAACTACAATGAATTCTGTGGCATTGGATTGGAAATTTGAAGTATTGACTTCACATAAATACATATATTCCCTACCTTTGTCCACTAAGAAGACTTGGAAACAGTATCACTCCATTAGCAATGGGCATATCTTGTTCTCAGAGCTTGATTTCTAAATACTGTTACTCATTGAAAGGGAACTCAGCTCCTGGGAGAAATGGCAGATTCCAGATCAGGAGCAGGGAAAGTATAAGATGAATCTCAGATATTTTATTGTGCCAGAAAATAAAGGGGTGCTTAAAAACTGATAGCAGTATGTCAGAAGGACACAAACTACTTGAAGGACCTGCCATTGGCTAAATGCAGGACAATTTGAGCATCAAAATAAACAAATTATATAAATGTATTCTTACCCATTGAGTAAAACAGTAATTTATGGGTATATACTGCTATGAACACAAAAATGAATAAATAAATGGAGAGACTAAAACACCTTTTCATACAGTAGAATACCAACTAATAAATGTGGAAGGAATGATGAAATTAGAAAATCATCATTTTGCAACTGAGTATAATTAATTCAGCACAAAACATCAATAAATGCTAAACCAATAAAAATTGCAAATTTGAAGATGAACAGGATATTTGCATAGTTTCAGAGTATCTCCACACCAAATACTTATTAATTACAAAGGGGAAAAGACTAAATTCACAGTGGAGAAGTCAGGCAGGTATCACCTTAATCAAGTGATCAAAGTTAACACCACCAGTTGAGGAAAACATGCAATGAGAAGAAACAACATTGCTTCTGTGATAATCCTGTGAGTTTAGTTAGAAAATAAATAAAGAAGAAAACAGTAAAAGCAAGCCAATCATAGGGAGAAATGAGAAATTCACATTGGTCATGCTCAGTTAGAATGATGCTGAATGTGTGACTGAAGAAGTCAGGGCCAGGGATATAGGTCCCTGAGACATAAATACTTATTTGAAAGAACGAGGCACCCAAAGAGAGCACAGATGGAATGGATGAGCTATGGGGAGCGCCGAGGTTTAACAAGCAGACTGAGGAAGAGTACTTATGACTTATGAAGGCAGTCAGGAAGAAATCAAGATGATGGAGGAGGATAATCAGGTGAATACTGACTTGGAATCCAATGCCTAAGAATTTCAATACCAAGTACAGTAGGCCTTCCATATCCATGGGTTCCACATCCACTGATTCAACCAACCATAGATCAAAACTGTTCAAAAAAAGAAAAAATTCCAGAAAGTTCCAAAAAGCAAAACTTGAATTTGCCACACACTGAGTACTAGTTACATAGTATTTACATTTTATTAGGTATTATAAATAATCTAGAGGTGATTTAAAGTATATGGGAGGATGTGTATAGGTTATGTGCAAATACTGCACCATCTTATGTAAGGGACTTGAGCATTAAAAGAGCTAAGGATCCTTAGGGGTCCTGGAACCAATCCCCCGTGGATACTGAGGGACAGCATCACAGAGAGATTTTATAAATAAGAACAGTTTGTCCTGTGGCACAACCTGATCTTGTAGTATTCTCATATCTGCAGCAAGTACTGTCTAAAATAATCATCTGTTTCCTGAAATGTAAACATTGCAGAAGAACATTTGCCATTCTTTGTTTGTACTACAACAACTTATGAAAGGCAAAACCAGTTGAGCTATAGTGTGTTGTGAATTATCCTTGTGTGCCTCATAGTTGGGATAAGAGTAATCCCAGTTAGCCTGGGATAGCCCTGGTTTATAGTTGTTGTCCTGGTGTCACAGGATCCCATGTCATTCTCAGAAGTGTCCTGATGTGGACCGTAAGTTGTATGGTCACCCTAGCCTAGGTCTCTTTTGACAGAATATTCCTTTCACATCTGAAGTTGGCGATCTGATTGACAAGCATGTCTCTTAGCCAGTTCTTGATGTCTTTTATTCATTAACCAGATGAGTACTCCCTTACCTTATAATCCTAATAAATCAGTTTTCCAATAATCCTTTTATTTCACCAAACTTTACATGAAACAGAGATTTTATGGGATGATAATGTGCAAAATTTGAAAAGTTGGACAAGTAACATTGGAAATATGACATTTTCAAGTCCTCTCCTAGAGACTGACAAGGCACACGTGAAGACTCAGTAAACCTTTTCAGTAAACTTAGAAAATTATAAGTATATTGTACTAAAACTACCACATTTGGGGAACTTGATTCACATTTACTTCAATGTAAAATACATGTAAATTAAGAAAACTAAAAATTTTAACTTTGTTTGAAATAAGCCAAACTTGGTTATAAATAGTGATTTGTATAGATTTAGAGCGAATCAGAACACTTCATCTACACAGATATATTATTTAGAAATTCCCAGTCAAATGCACTTAACATTTGGGCTTAACATAAAAAATTTACTTTTTGCTAGTAAACCTTTGTCTCAGGTAACTTATTGAAAGCTCTGAATAAGAAGTCATTAATATTACTTCAGAACCAAGAAAAGGGGGTTCATATTGAAGAATTATGATAAAATAGGTGTATATCTGTTTACATAGGAATTTCAGAGATAAGTATAGATGCCATGTGAGAGGTTTACATCTAGAGCTTATTGTTTTCCTTCATCTTTTAGCTGCCAGTTTTTGGTACCATCTGGATGGAATAAAGTTTTTAGTTATCAATATGATAATTGGAACAATCTTGGATTTCATAAAATTCCCTTAAAATAACCTAGTATAAAGGGATCATAAGTATTGAAAAATCAAAGTTTGTGATCGTTAGAGCTAGAACTCTATTTTTAATTACTCTGTCTCTTCAGGAAAAACAGTCTGAAGGTGAGTAGGTCAAAAGTCAAATGCATGAAACTTCCATTTCTCTACTTCAGAGTCCCTAAAGCCAAACGTAGACTTGCTTCCTCTCATTCCTCTTGACTGTTGGCAGCTCTTAACATGCAGTGTACATGCTGCCTAACTTACCGATTTTATACTACAATTGTAGATGCCTTTGTTCTTTTTACATGGTTGGATATGTGTCTCTTCTTGTATCAGCACTTTGTAATAGTAAAAACAGTGTCCGCAGTTTTATTTATTTGGTACCATATTATTGTAACCTATAGAAACTTTTTGAAAGTACAGTTTACAATCGAAATATCAATCAAATCTTTATTTGAAAAAGTATAATTTATGTCATTAATGACTTTTGTTAACTATTAAAAGTTATATAGCCCAATCCTAGCTTAATTAACCTATCTTCTTTTGCAAATGTAATACGAAAAATTAACTGAAGTGCATTTCCCATTTTCCTGAATTTAAACCCTGTAAATCATAATGATCATTTTTCTGCTTAGGAACATGGTCCAGATAGAAAGCCTCTCCCTCCCAGATTTAAAGTGCCTATTCCTTTGATAGTTATGCAAAGTTCAGAATTTTAAAAAATAACTCCATTGGACCCAGACAATGTAACTCCCCCATCCTCAAATGATGAGTGTTGTTGATGGTACACGCAAGGCAGCTTTTTGTCTATTCTGGGCAGTATAAATTTAATGTGTTGTTTTCAAGTATGTCATGTGTCCAGATGCCACAACAATCTGTGCATTAAAAAGGCATTAAAATAAAAGTAAGTAAAATATTTGTGGGTATTTTTTTTATGAAGACCAGGGAATTTGTGATACAATTATGTTTGGATTAACTAATTCTATTAGGTTTCAGAAAAAACAAGTGCATTGTTTTCTTATAGCAATTTTAAACATTTTTTAATGTCGATTTATAATACTACTCTATGCTCACCTACCCATACCTACTACTCGCGCTATATTACCTATTTTTGTTAATGACATCACCGTCCATCTCTCTAACACAATATTTTGCAAGTATGGTCCATGAACCACCTGAGTTTGAAAACTCTGGCAGGGAGTTGGTGCTTGTTTAAAATGCAGCTTCCTTGGCCGCACCCCAACATTACTGGCTGGGTATCTCTGAAGAGTGAGACCTGGGACTTTGTATTCTAATTATGACTCAGTTTAAAAGCATAGTTATCGTCAGTTTTTCCTCTGCCTCACACCCCCATCCAGGATGTTCCCAAATTCTAAAAGTCAAACACCAAAAGGTCACTTCCTTTCTACTTGCTGCATTCCTCCCTTAGTGGATTTTTTAAAAACTTATTATGTTCAAACCTTCTAGTCATTCTAATATCATTAAAAAGTGTCTGAGATGGTTACCTCACTGTACAATACCCTTTTATGGTTTCCTGTTGAATTCAGAAAAAAGTCTGAGGTTTTAGCCAATCTTTAAAAGCTTCTGCGATGTGGTCAGACTGCCCCACTCAGCCTCCACCAAAGACTGAAGGATCTCACAGTCCCTATGCAGGCCTCACATCTACTTCTAGCAGTGTTACTCAAATGCTAGCACACAAAAGAATTACCCAAGAGCTGGTTAAAAAGAAAACTAGTGTTTTTCAAATGTTAATGGTCGAAGTAAAAATTAAAAACCAAAAACCTGGAGATTCCTGGACCTTAGCCCTTGAGATTCTGATTCAATAGAATTGTGGTGTGGCCCAGAAATCTGTATTTTAAAGAGCATCTCAGATAACTCTGATGCTGGTGCTGGATTGAACACATTTCAGCAAATGCTAACCTAGAGCCTCTAGTCGCTCCTGGTGAACTGGTGTGCCTAGCTAGACTCTTGAGACCTGAGGCTTTTCCTCTGGAACTGAGACGCTCACTTCTGGGCAGCTGATCCTTCCCATAGGGACTGGGATCTCCCCATTTTACCCAGGCCACAGCTGCCTCGTGAGAGGCCTGAGTACTCCATGCAGTTTTAAGATAAGCTGGTTCAAGATACTACACATTCCTGTTGTCTTCATTCACTGTTTAAAATGATCTGTTTGGCCATTTGTCCTCCCTTAACACTTATGTGCCCCATTATTTTGTGATTTTTTGTTTCTGTTTCTGTTTTTCATGGACAAATCTTTTGCTATTCCCTTGTCTCCCTGTATTTTTCTTTATATCCCTCTTGAAATCCATCCATTCGCAAGCAACTGATTATTACTTTTCCTTTTTGACATTAATTGAAGCCTTCTTCTCAGAGACACCATTTCCCTGAAGCTTTCTTAAGTGGAGACTCTTCTTTATTTAACCCTCCACATACCTGTGGATCAAGATTCTAATTCTTATCTTTTTATTTCCTTATTCACCTCCAGATCATTTGCTTTCCCAAGCATATGAAACGACAAATGAAACAAAAAACCCAGCTCCTTTGTGGCTCATTCCATTAGACCACAGCGCACTTTACCTCTCTTCTTTGCTGTTATCTGCGGACATTCAGTTCACAGGGTCTCCCTAACTTGGAGTCCTTCTTTCCATCCTAGCCCAAATCTTTTCACCTTCCTAGGTGCCTTCGCTGTTCATATGTATGAAGTATGTATTATCCTGGTCTCTCATTTCCTTAACTTATCTGCCATAATATTTTTCTATCATTTTAGTCACCCTCCATCATAACCTGCTGTATTTCAATAATAACATCAATCACCTCATACTTTCTATTCCTAACGTTTAGTTCTTCTCAAGTAAAAGATGACTTCGGTTATTTGACCTCATGTAAATCTTTAAGTCCAAAATTTATCTATTTTCTGCTTAACTCTTAAATTCCTGCTGTCTCCACTTCTTTCTCTATTTTTAAACCCCATGGTACATCATTTCACATACTTTTTATAGTATTCTAATCTTCTTTGCCCTACTGCCCTTCTGTTATGCCTGTCTGGGAAAACTGAAACTTTGATTAATCCAGCTGTCTACCCCTTCCCTTGACCAGAAATGCACAGCTGAACACTCAGAAATATATTATTTGTAGTCATGTAGTTCGCTGCTACCATGGATTCATGGTGACCAAGTTAATGTGGTCTCAGTATTTCTCATTAATCCTGTTTTCACTAGACACCTCTTTCCATTTCTCAACAGCAGAAATTCCAGCCTCTGCACTCTCAAATCTCCAAATTTCCTACCTTCCAGTTCACTCTTAGGAGATAATGTTGCCTCCTGATTCATAGTGAAAGGAGAGCTACAACGTAGAGCTCCCTCTATTTTTGATTGCTAGACCCCAAAACTTACATATATTTTTACTCATCATTTTTCTTCTTTCCTGCTGAAGTGAAATAGTAGTCTGCTATGATTATCCCTTCAAGTATACCCTGAATTCTATCCCTTCCTATCTGCTTGGAAACCTCAGTCATTTTCTACTTTTTTTCCTGTGTCATCACCCCCTCACTTTGTCCTGGCTCCTTCTACTTACTATTTAGACCAACTCAAATTTCCATCTGTATTCAAAAACAAACATGCTCTCAAGAGTAAAACAAAACAAAGCATAATAAAAAATCTTCCTCAGCCTCAGTTCCTCTCTACTTACTCTCCTATCTCTCTCCTTCCTTTTACTTATTTTGTAATAGATTTATCTAGACTTTCCATCTCTGCTTTCTCACCTTGTATATATTCCTTAGCCCATAGGAATTAAGTGTTTCAGTGTATGCGTCAGGGAAGGAGCACGGATGACCATTATTAAATCATGTTATAAAGCCACTTATAATGAAACTGATGAATGCCCATTCAGTTTAGATCCAAAAGAGTCATTGCTTCTTTTGCTCAGCATACTATTTTTGAGATTTATTTCCATTGTTGCATATTATCAGTAGTTTTTTGCTGGGTATTATTTCATTATATGAATAAATCACACTTTATCAGTTTTTCTATTAATCAACATTGGGGTTGTTTTCATTTTTTGGCTATTATGAATAAAAATGCTATGAACAAGCTTGTAAAAAGCTTTTTTTGTGGGCATATGTAATTTTCCTGTTAGATAAATATATAGAAGTAGAATTGTTGGTGGTTGTATGATTTTACAACTTACATACAAGAGAGTTTCCGTTGCTCCACATCGTCCAAATATTTTATAGGGTAAATTTTTATTTGAATTATTCTAGTGAGTGTATAGTGATATCTCAATTCTAATTTTAATTTGCATTTTGCTGATTACTAATGATTTTGAGAACTTTTTTCTTGTGCTTATTTATCATATGCATATCTTCTTTGGTGAAGTTTTTCGTTCAGCTCTTTTACCCATTTTTTGTTGGGTTGTATGTCCTATATTATTGAGTAGTTCTTTATACATTCTGGATGCAAGTTCTTTTTGTCAGATACAAGTATTATGAGTATTTACTTCCTATAGGTAATTCACCTATTTATTTTCCTACTTGATGAAGTTCAGTACATCCTTTTTTTTGCTTCTATGATGCATACATACTATCTGTGTTCTCTCTCAGTGTTATTTGCCTACTCCAAGGTCATGAAAATAATCCTCTTTTTGTCCCAGCAGCTTCATTTTTTTTTTTGTTTTTCTCTTTTGTCTAGATCTATAATCTATCCTTAGTTGAGTTTTGTGTGTGATATGAGATAGGGGTCTGTTTTTTTCCCCCATAGGGATATACAGTTGTTCTAGCACTATTTGTTGGTACTATAATTACTGTAGTTCTAAGCATAGAAGGGTAGTCCCAACCGCTAAGATTCCTTTCTTGGAACATGACTTTTTGAGTCATACAGATTGCTGTCCTATAGTTACTTTTCTTATGAATTTTTATATCAGTGTTGGCAAGTGATTAGGATTTTAGAAATCACCTTTTTGCACATTCAAGTTTTTACATACTCTTTCTGCAGCTATGAAGGAAATTAATTTGGTAAAGTAAAGATGAGGTGGTCAGTTTGATCGTTGAAATCATTAGGAAGACCACTGTTTAGCTCTCCAGTTTTATACAATAGGAATTATTTCCTTATACAGACTTATCTTTGTCAAGGTATACATTGTCTACTTGGATTCTAATCCATGTCACATTTTGATAGTCTTTTAATTACCTATTTTTCATTTCTTTAAGTATGGAGAATTATCTCTGGAGATCAAATCATGTACCCTTGGTGGAAATATTAAAATATAGATTCCATGAGTGGGGGGATATGGAAGTGGGTACATTTAAAGTAAATTGCAGAATGAATAACCTTGTCAAAATCATGGACCTAAAAGCTGAATTTGATAGCACACTGGAACATGAGTGGGAAACAAAACAAACCTGGATCATTAATGCCTCCTTATACCAAAGATTTTTTCTTTATATAGGAAAAAGGGCATCATTTGGATGACTTAAGTATGTTAATTACATGATCAAATTTGAACTTTTAAAACATTGCTTTGAAATGTTAGGTTAGGACCCTTATCCTCTTCATTTACTACTTCTTTCATCCCAGCATCTAGTATAAGATTGTGTTTTCATGATTAGTTCTCAATTCTGATCAAGTTGTAGCCAAACATCTTTTTAGCCTTTTTATAACTTCATACTTAAGTAAGAGTTTTTTTGTTTGTTTGATTTTTAAGTGAGGGTCTATCTTGTAACCTTAAAAATTGAGATGGTTATTTTTTTGTGGCCATGGGTTGAATTTTTTTAATGGCCTCTGTTTCGATCTGTATTTAAATGTCACAGTCTGGATTGAATGCTTTTTCTGGAAGCAGAGACATATGTGAAAGCTTCAGGTTTCTTATTTCTTTACATGTTCTTTCTGGATTTCATAAAAAAAAGGTAGAAATGAGCAATAAAATAAGTTGGTTAGAATGTGATTGAATATAACACTACCTTTGTTTTTTTTTTAAAGGTCACATATTATGCTTAAAAATACATGTGGCAAATTGCTGTGCAAAATTCAGGTTAAGAAAGGATATTAAAAACAAAAGTTTTCTCTTTAATTTTAAAAGTCCTAAAGAGTGTACAGTTTTAATGAAGTAAGAATTAATTATGAGTGATTTTAATATGCAATTTAGATATTAAATAAAATTAGCATTTTTTTCTTCTTTAAAAATATTTTATCAAGTTTCAAGAATGTTAAAAACTTCTCTGATGATTTAATCTGAAATCATTCCTACAGCAAAATTCATAAATAATAAATATTATCTTATTAATCCATATTTTAGTTTAGCTGGGTCTCAGAGCAAGTTAGTTCCTCAGGGAATGTAGTCTTCTTTATAAAAGAAGGTGATGAGCTGTAATCTCCAAGGAATTAAATTGTGAAAACAATCTTGGTATTGTATATGCTAATATAAATCTGTTATTCCCTTTCCACATCTATCACAACACATTTTAAATTGTGGCTGATCTTGTATGCAAATAGCTGTCTTATTAGAAATTGTGGCTGTATGTGCTAATGTCTCCCTGGATTTCTTGGGAGTTTGCTATCTAACCATCAAAGCAATAGAAATGAATGATGATTACCACAAGGCTTTGAAGAACAAAGAAAAGTCAGAGCATTTTAGAGGTTCTAGATGTCTGAGGCGTTGACAGTTTGCACCATACACATGAATGGGTTTCTCTTTAGATCATTTAAAATAGCCTCAGTGTATTTATGAGGAAAGTAAAATATTTTCCACCTTCTTGTGTTTGTTGCAACTCATAAAGTGTGAGTCATTTGTGTATGTGTGTGTTCTCTGGGTATTTTTTTGTTTCAACATTTGTTAAAATGTAACCTCACTTAAATAGAAGACAATAATTTCAAAGACTAGAATAAAGTTTAAGTTGCTGAAATTTTGCATAGGAATTACAAATCACCGAAATAATTAGGAACAAACATTTAAAACTAGTTCCTCTTTAGTGTATCTCCTTTGTTGACATTCTCTTAAAGTTTTTATATTCACAGGTTATTATAGATGTGTCATTCATAGAGTATACTATAAAATGTATAAAACTTTAGATTCTTTAGCTTTTTTTTTCCTTTTGGTATAATTTTGTCTATTTAAAGTACATTTTAAAGTAAATAAAGTGCAATTTACTTTGGTGAAAAGATATTCTCTGTGAGTTCCTGACTTTTTTATTTACTACAGATAATGAATGAATAAAATACTGGCCTCTAAAGTGTTATCTCTGTTCGGATGTTTGTTTAAATGACCAGGAAGTAATTGGAGGAAACATAGTGAGTAAGCGTTTTGGTAGGTCGCCTTAATAACTTGCTTTTTAAACATTTAAGCTATTCCATAAAGGTAAAAAAGCAAAACTAAATTGAAGAGGAAGTAATATCTTGTGTTTTTATTCATTTAAATTAACTTCTCTCCTAAAATGCAGTGATAGCTTGTCTAGTCCCACACAATCAAGATTAAAATAACTTGACTCCTCTCTACAGTTAACAAATGCAAAACACTATGCAAATGGAATTGCTATGTGAATTAATTATATCTATTGACATTATTTATGGTACTTGTATTATCAGAATCATTTTTAATGTTCTGAATTATAACAAGTGAGAATATAGGATTAGGTGATGTCTTGGTTTCAGTTCTGAAATTTTAAGGATGTGTTATCTTAGATGTGATAACTACATGGTTTATGAGAGATGAAGACAGTTTATTTGACTTTTTATCTTACTTTGTACACTCCTAAATATTACTATAATATTAAATCTGAAGATTATATGAATATAAAATAAATTTTTAGCTGAATTTATAATTTTCTCATATATAAGTAGAAATCATTACTTTTGAGATGCCTTTTACTGTATAAAGTGAGATCAGTGCTCTATCTGTATGACCATAAATATAAATAAACAATGCAGTTTGGTCTGAACAGATTTCAAATGTGTTTGGCATTTGGCATTGTTAATAATGCTCATGAGGAGAATTACAGTTTGATAATTGCATCAGTTTATATGGAGACATTTATACATATTTGTTTTAGTTAGGGTGGTACTACGTACAGTGACAAATAGATGCAAAATGTGTAGAGGCTCAAATGCTACAAGTTTATTTCTTGTTCTCACAGCAGTATGACAGAGAAAACAAGCTGGTTGAATAGCTGTCCTCCATGCAGTCATTCAGGATCCAGGGTGCCATGGGCTTTGCCATCTTTATCACATTATTAACAGGGTCATTCTGGAGGTCATCTCCATTTGAGCCAGATGAATGAGTACATATGGAAAGTTTTTATAGGTTAGTTATAGAAATAGCAAACATTAATTTATTCATGTTCCATTCATGGAAACTCAGTCACATGCCCACAACTAACAACGAAGGAGGCTGGAAAATGTAATTGAGTGTGTCCAGGAAAAAACAAGGAGAACATGTAATTTAGTAAACACCTTTTCCTACATTCCACCTTTCAGGTCATGGAATAGCCATGCACATCCTTTTTCCTGCCTCCCCAGTAGGGAGATCCTAAAGTTCCCTACTAATTGAATCCAGCACAAGTCAAGGATCTGAAGCCAATGCCCAGTCTGTGGTTCCTTGAGGCTTACAGACTATGAAATTTACCTACTGATCCCCAGCCTCACCAGGCCTCTAATAAATAACAGCGAAGCAAAGGATAACTGCTTTATCTCTCCAACAATCACTCCCATTTAGAAAGGGAAGAATGGGAAACACAGAAGGGTCATTGATCCATGCTGCGCAGGACACCTCTGAGAAGGCCCATTATACTCACAGTAGAAGTTTCTTGCTTAGACCCTAATTATGGTCTTTTCAGAGAAATTCCCTTGTCATGGCTGTGCCTTCTGGATGGTTCTCCTTCCTGGTCACACAGGAAGTCAGTGTTACAAATCCACAGAGTTTGCCTTCCTTGGCGGCAGGACTCTACTAGTTTAAGTTTAGAGGCCCAAGGATTGGTTTTCATTCACAGACTTTTTTAAACAAACTTTCTAATTTCCCTGTAAATATAGATCCCTCAGATTTTAGTAACCTTCTTACCATTTCTAGTTAGTTCCATGTGCATGTAATCACACTGTGATTTCTTTCCTAGACATGGTTCTCAAGTCTGCTTTCTTTATAAACATCAGATCTCCTGTGCCTCTCTTTCTATAGTGGCTGCCTCCAGGTGATCTGGAACAATAGGTTCATGTAAGAAAGGAATATCCTTCATCTGCTCTTTGTCCCTCGCTCTGCTTTTTTTTAACCTCCTTTTTTTTAACTGATTTGTCTTAATGAGTATTTGTTCTTCAAAATCTCTTTAACTTTTATTTCCTGCTGCTTGGCATTTAGAAGTTGACTTTTCCAACCTTATTCCCAAATTACTTAGCTGTCTATTCCCTCATAGTTTTGCTTGTGAGCAGGCCAGTTCTTGCCTGACTTCATCTTTTTCTTGGAGCTCCTTCCTCGAAGCAGTGAGGAACAACTTCCAGGCACCTCTGGGGAACACTTAAGTCTGTAATAGACTCCACCTACATACATGATTCAATCACAATAGAATTTCATTTCTTTTTAAGTAGAATACAGTAATAGTGAGAACTAAAATATTGCCTGCCACATCAGTAAACAAAGGATGTTGCAGCCATAAGCCTCTGAATGGTGAACCCTGAGGGAACTCAGGATGGAGACAAACAGGCTGCCCACTGCTAAGCCCATCTAGCAGTCAGCAACTGCAGCCACCCCTGATGGTGCTCCAGAGGAAACTTGGGATGAGAAAACACAGGATACTGGCCCTAGATAGCTGAAGTGCATATCAAAGGAATGATTTCTGTGAACCCAGACTCTTGCATCTTCCCATACATAGAAAAGTACTAAATTCCTTAACTTGACATATCTAGTTTTCTTTTATTAACAGTAATCCTTTTATGTTCCAACTACCTGGTCTTTTGTTGCAAAAACTTCTGTATATCCTGGCTTCCCCTCTTGACTCTTCGGAGCAGTCTCTTTTTTTTTTTTTTTTTTTTTTTTTTTTTGGCACCCAGGCTTAGTTACTCCGCGGCATGTGGGATCTTCCTGGAGCTGGGATCGAACCCATGAACTCTGCATTGTCAGGCGGATTCTTAACCACTGCGCCACCTAGGAAGCCCAGGAGCAGTCTCTTAGAGTTATTTGAGATGCTGTCTCCCAGACTTTAGGTCCTAAGAATGTCTGCCAAAAACATATAATTCTTAACTTTTAGGTTGTGCATTTTTTTCAGTCCACAATAGTAAATAAGCTAGGGAATATCCTTTTCCATCCCAGGCAAATCAAGGTTCTGTGTTCTTACAAATATACCCATAGGGTTTGTCTGGCAATTATTTTCATTCTAGCCAATTAGAAGGGGAAAAAGAACACAGGAATCAACAAGGGAGATTTTTAGTGCTCAGGGCTGGAAGTGGCATGCATCACTTCCATTCATATTCTTTTGACAAGAATTCCATTAAATGTTTGATTTGAGACTAGGAAATATAGTGCCAGGAAGAAAAGGAAAATATGGATTTTAGTTAGTAGATTACAGTCTCTGCTACACTATTTAAATTCAGTAAAAAGAATAGGATTTGAAAGACGTGGATTAAATCAAACAGTGCATATAATGTAGTGAATGAGAGGAAGAAATTTTCTTCTACCCTTCTAGGTTTTCTGGCTGGTCTAACAATTAAATTGACATGCGACAGATTAACAGGAGAAAATCAAACAAAAGTTTAATAACGTATACGTGGGAGAGAACTGGGAAAACTGAGTGACACATCAAAATGGCTGAAACCCTCACCTTAAATACCCTCATCTTCAGCTTTGAAACAATGTGGTTTAATTGAGCATTGATAGTACTTGATAAAATGACTGTTACCAGGAACAAATAATAGGGAAGTTGAATTACCAGCAGTTGTATCCTTGATAATTTGTTTAAAAGAATTTTGTATTCTACTGATATTTAATGGGAATAAGTCAAATGCATTCTTACCTGTTACTTTAAAAATGGATTTTATGAAATAAGTTATTACTGAAGTTTGTAGATAGTCCTTTTTATTTTTTTAGGACTTCATTATAATTATTTTCTTTCTTTGCAGCAGGCATTTTGGAGATCAAAGATGGGTAGAAAAGATGCCTCCACTATAAAACTTCCTGTTGATCAGTACAGAAAGCAAATTGGTAAGCAATGAATTCCCTTTGATATATTCGTGTGAATTAAGATGAAGAAAAAAGCAATTATATATGATATTAAGAAAATAACTTTTCCCTGGTGCATGTGATACACAGAATATGAATAACAAAGGACTGTACAGAGTTTTTAAGGAACAAAAATAAATGCAGCCCTGTTTGCCTATGAAGAAATACATTTTTTGTACTTAGGTTTTTTCAAAGCTCTTATAATTTTTATTAATTTGATAAAAGTAAAAATACTTTTATTCTTAATCTTAAGCCTAGGTGCTTGTGTATAGTCAGTATTTTTAACATAATCATCTATTTAATTATTTATTTTTATCCTTATAAAGTCTTTCAATTCTGTTGACTCTTAGTGGCAATAATATGATAACCTCAAAATTCTCCATTAAAATTTTAACTTAGTAAAATGGTGGACTAGAGAGAATTCCAGTTAACAGCATAGGAAGATAACAGGAACCTTCTCTGTTTTAGACTATGCTCTAGGTACAGGATTTCCTACCCAATCTTTTCAAGGATGCATGGAGTATTTACAAAAAATTACCTACATACTAGGTCACAAACCAAGTCCCCTCAGTTTTAAAGAATCAATATTGTACAACCACAACTTTGAACAAAGTGTAATAAATTAGAAATCAGTTACAAGTCAAAAAGTTAACTTCTCCTTCCCCACCCCCACCCTCTTTTCTTACACATTCCTTCCTGTTGCCACCTATTCCCATTCTTTTGGAAATTAAAAAAAAGTAATAATCGTAATAAAACCTCTTCTAAATAACTGACAGTTAACAAAGGAGTTACAGTACAAGTCAGAAAATAAATAGAAGTAATTGATACCAAAAGAGTATATACCTGTTTTATAAATATGATACATAAGGTACACTCCATAAGGGAAAAGATATTTCTGCAAAACAAAGGAGATGCAAACAAAATGAAAAATATTTAAAATATATAACTAACTAAAAATTTACATGTAGAAAAATAAAGCTCTACTACAAATAAATAAAATAATCTGGAAACTCAAAAGTAAAATGGGCAAAAAATATGAAGAGGCAATTCATAAAAGAGGAAATCTAAATATACAAATAAAAACAAATGACTATTACAATAAAAATGCAATCAAAAGTCTTATGAAAGATCTAACTCACCTAACTGATAGATAAATGCAAATTAAAAAACAGTATTTCTGACTATATTATTTCTTGAGAGAAGGTTTACGGTATTTGATTTCTTTTGTATATCCTTCGCTTATAGGATGCAGTATAAATAAAAAGTGTGGATTGTTATATTATTTATGTGTTTAAACAGAAGGACTGACATACCAGGTTGAAGCATGACCAAATGGGATGTGCTAAACCACATAAATAAAGAATAACCATATTGGGGATCAATCCATATCCAACTCTTAAATAAACAATTCTGAGAATTTTGACAAGTATATGTATCCATGTAACCACATATGCCAGTCAAAATACAGAATATTTCCATCTTCTCAGATGGTTCCAGTCAGTCCTTACCCAGCAACACCCCCAAATGCAATCACTGTTCTGATTTCTATCATCACTGATGATAGAAAAATAAAACAAAGCATCTGCTAAGATTTTTATTGAAATTGAGTTATATCTAATAATCAGTTTTTGAGAATAGGCATCCAAACAACCTGAAGTATTCTGTTCTATAAACATTGCATATCTTTCCTTTGATTTAGTTCTATTCATGTTTATAAGAACCAAGAAAGAATAAGACAGAAAGTAATATAATTGTAAAGTCTCAGCCCTCTTCTTATATTAAATTATTCTGAGGGTTCTGTATTATGCACTAGGTTCCCATACAAAGTTCTCTTTCCTGTTTCACTTCCTTTTGAAAATATAAGGAGGCACAAGACCTACCCTTCTCATAGGATTCTTGTGAGATCCATGAAAAGTGTTACAGCAGTTTGTAAACTAGAATGTTGCATGGACATGAGTTATCCTGGGTGTACTTTGCAAGTACAGTAATCATGGTCAAACAAAATATACTAAAAGTAAAATAACGAGGGTATACTTTTGTTTACTCTTTTTAAAGATATTGCACTGCAGTCTTTAGATTTTCATGTATATACTATAGAATGTAATAATAATATGTAAGATTTTTGTAAAGACAGAAAAAAATAGAAAAGATATTAATTAATTAGGATATTAACTAATTTGGGAATTTTCTCAAGGAAAGATTTTTTTTTTCTGACTTTCTGTGTCAGATTTAGAAAGTATCACAAGCCTCAACTCATACTAATGATATAGATCATCCATCACCAACAGTGTCTTCCTTAGATGGAGTTCTGTGTAGATGTTTCCCAGATATGATCCAAAATGTGAGGAGGGAATAAAGCAACTAAAATTCTCTTGAGAAGATATTTCAGTATTGGTGGTAAAAAAAAAAAAGAGTACAAATAGCAGATAAACTGAGTATCATAGTGTTTAATACTAAAGTTGTTAGTAAGGTAATTTAGATTGCTAATAAACTTTCACAAAGAATAGAGATGTTGTATGTGTTCAGTATTCCCTTGGTACTAAATTTCATTTATTTATGTAATTTTTTATGGTCAGTCAGTAACTGTACTTGGCAAAACCAGTGCCATCACTGTTTAATATTTATCTTCCACTAAAAATTTTGCCTTTTTAATTATGTAGTAAATGACAGTGATTAATGGCTTTCATAAAAAGCCATTTTTATAACAGTCTTTGCTCAGGTAAGAATCAAATGAACTGACACTGTGACTGGAAATGCCTTGTAGATAGAGTATTTTCACATTAAATGGACACTGTTAATTACTGTAGCATGATCTTGAAATGTGTAGTGAACTAAGATAAAATACCTTCCCACTTTCAAGGCAGTAAACTAAGAGAAACCAAATATTCTGAAATATTGCTGACTACAAGAGAAAATAATTGATTTGGGCCTTACATTTTTTTCAGAAATAATGTTTTAAAAATAGATCTGTGAGACTGGCTAATATTACATGTATTATTCTAGAGATAAATTATTTCAAAATTTGAAAACTAGAATTTTTAAAACTTTTAACATAATTATTTTATAAATAGATGTTATTAAATATATGAGGCCAAATAATATTTACATGTGCTCAGTTAATCATATAAAAATTACAACTAATTTACTTATAAATTCCTATTTTCTTATATAATAGAAGTAGCTAAATATTATTGGGCATCTTGTGCCAGGCACATCTTATTTTATCCTCATAGTAGTCCTATAGGAACTACTGTTCGCTTCATTTATTACAGATCAGGAAAATTCAGCACAGATGGGTAAGAACTTTCTCAAGGTGCTACATTTGGTAAGAGGTAGAGCCAGGACTCCATTCCAAGAAACTGACCACGGAATCCCTTCACTATACTGCTTCCCTGGGGCCAAAGACTATATTAGGTACTGGCAGATGCAAAGATAATTAAGTCACAAGATCTGAGTTCATGGAAATGACAGTGTATTAGCACTATGGTTGTCATGACTATCTGAGGAAACTCTGCTCCTGATTTAGAAATACAAAGTCCAGAATAGATCCTTGTATTTCTTAATTCTCCCTGTATTTTTAAAACTCCTAATGTTATTATTATAGTTTATTTAGTAAAATTTCATGTATAACTGTATACATGTTTACTGTTTCCTCTATTTTTAATTCTCTTTTATGTCCCAGACCTTCTATCTGAAATCATTTTCTTTTGTGCCTAGTGAACATTTTTTAGAATTTCCTAGAATATATGCCTGCTTGTGGGAAATTTTCAGTTTCTTTCTTTTTTTTAATGATACTAATATACCATTATTTTTTTAAATTTATTTTTTTATTTTATTTATTTTATTTTTGGCTGTATTGGGTCTTGGTTGCTGCACATGGGCTTTCTCTAGGTGTGGCGAGTGGGGGCTACTCTTCATTGCGGTGCACGGGCTTCTCATCACAGTGGCTTCTCTTGTTGAGAAACATGGCTCTAGGCATGCGGGCTTCAATAGTTTTGGCTCGAGGGCTCTAGAGCGCAGGTTCAGCAGTTGTGGTGCACAGGCTTAGTTGCTCTGTGGCATGTGAGATCTTCCCAGACCAGAGCTTGAACCTGTGTCCCCTACATTGGCAGGCGGATTCTTAACCACTGTGCCACCAGGGAAGCCCAGATACTGATATTCCATTATTTTTGAAATATGTTATCTTTGGCTGTAGAATTTGCATTTGGAAGGTTTTGTTTTTATTTCATTGTGTGTTTTTTCAGCACATGAAAATATCACTCCATTGCCTTTTGGCTATTATTTTTACTCCTGGGAAGTCAATCTAAATGTTGTTTCTTTGAAAATAATCAATTTTTTTTAACCTCCTTTTAAGATTTTCTGTGTCTTTGGATTTCTGCAGTTTCACTAAGATGAGTGATTTGACTTCATTTGTTCTACTTGAGTTTTACTGGGCTTCCTGTTTTTGTAGATTCATTTTTTTAAATATGTTCTTGAAGATTCATATCCATTGTTTCCTGAAAATATTACCACAGTTTCATTCTTTTTCTCTCATTTTGGCAAATACCAGATATTCTATTACTGTACAATAGAAAAGTACATTTTCAGCTTTACTAAATGCTGCTAAATTGCTCTCTAAAGGGGGTGAACTCACTATTTTACAATCACACAAATGATGTAAAAGTTGTCTGCTTATCCATATCTCTTTGCTACTTTCTAGACTTGAAATTTTTGCCAATCTCACACACATGGAACTTATTTTAGTTTCATTCATTCTTATTTTAATTTTCCTTTTATTACTTACTAAGGTTAATCATCTCATATTTATTGATCTTTTCTTTTCTCTCTTTGGCAAATCAATTGCTACCATTTTTCTTGTTCTTTTTCTGTGTGTGTGTGTGTGTGTGTGAGTAGACTTTTAACTACTATTCCTTTCTTTCATTCTTTTTTTCATCTGTTAATAGATCTATATTTTCTTGAACCACTTTGAGTGACATATCCAGTGATGAAGATGAATGAAGTCTATTGAGTTGTTTTTCTCTCGTACTGTTTCATTTCTTTATATATATTGATAATAATTCTGCTACTTTATTCCATTATCCAACTTGCTTCTTGCTTTGGAAATACTTTACTTGTTTAGTTACTATAACATTATAATAAGCCTTTAAAATGGTAGGACAATTCCTCACCCTCATTTGTTGTCTTTAAAACTTGTCTGAACTATTCTTGGTCCTCTATCATCTCATGTAAATTTTAAAATTAACTTTATATAGTCATGAAGAAGGCCATTGGTAGTAAAATTTGAATTCCATGGGATTTGTAGATTACTTTGAGTAGAATTTATGCCTTTATATGTGAAAACTCATATCAATTTTATCTTTTGAAATGACTATATGGCTGGTAAATTCAATAATTTTTTTATTATTTTCTTCATAAAGTTATTGAGTATTTTTGAGTTAAACAGAAGTGATATGTAACTTAATATTTTTGTTATTATTGTGAGTTGATCTTATAAAATTATATTTTGTAATTGGTTCTTGCTACTATTTAAACATGGTACTGAGTTTTAATTATTATCTTGTACTAAGCAACCTGACTTCATTTAGCATTAGTAATAATAATTATAATTTCTCATGATTTTCTATATAGATGATTTTCTAATAGGCATAATTAAATTTTTTTAACCTTTGTATTTTGTCTTTCATATCATTATGTTGTGTTTTTCAAGTAGTAGCTATAAATTGCTGAGTTTTAAGAAACACTTCAGTTGTTTTGCCATTATGTATAATACAGCTTTGGGGTTTTGATACATGCTTGTTGTCAGACTAAGGAAATTCCCCTTTGTTCATAGTCTACTAAGAGATTGTTTTTCTTTTTGAAAAAAATGAAGTATGTTGAATTTTGTTAAATTTTTTCTCTCTGTTGGAAGGATGTTTTTACTATCTTTGACAAGTTTTATTTATAGATTTTCTAATGTTAAAGTATCCTTGCATTACTGATATAAATCCTACTTTGTCGTGATTTTTTTTAATACACAGCTGAATTCAGTTTACTAATAATTTATTTGAGATTTTTTTAACATCCTTCTTCATGCATGAAAGGGGCACGTATCTTTCCATTCTCTTACCATCCTTGTTCAGTTTTAGTTTCAGAGTCATATAAGATTTCTATAATGAACTGGAGAAATATCCTTCTTATATGCTCTAGGATAGGTTATATAAATTTGGAAATATAACTTTCTGGAATGTTTATAAAACTCCCTAACAAAAACCCTGTCTGAAGCTTTTTTAGGTGAGTAGACTTTTAACTACCTTTTTTTTCCCATCAGTTAATAGCTCTATATTTTCTTCAACCAATTTGGTTAACATATTCAGTGATAAAGTTAAATGGAAAATATCAAATATATTCATAAACAGTTATGCATAAAATTCTCTTAATATTTTAAAATTATAACTGTAATTTCTATCTTTGATAATGTTATTTAATTTTACTATATCTCTTTTGTTTTCATCATTGTTACTTGAGATTTGTTTAATTCTTTTCGACATTTTAAAGAATTAGCTTTTGTTACTAAATTTTGTTGTTTCCTTTTCCATAATTCCACTCTTGTCTCTGATTTCCTTCATTGTAATTCTTTAACTTTTCTCTTACATTTTATAATTGAGTTGAATGCTTTGCTATTTGCTTTTCAAACATTTTTACTGATGTATTTATTCATTTAATGGGTCAGTTTTCTTCACTCCATCATTGGCTCCATTATCTTAGAGCTTTCTTGAATTATATATAGTTATCCCTCAATATCTGTGAGAGATTGGTTCCAGGACCCTTGGTGGATACCAAAATCCATGGATGCTCAAGTCCCATAGTGGACCCTTTGTTTTCGTGGCTCTGCATCCATGGAGTCAGCCAACCTTGGATTGTGTGGTACTGTTTGTATTTATTGGGAAAAAATCCTGTGTAAATGTGGACCTGCACAGTTCAAACCTGTATTGTTCGAGGGTCAACTGTATGTATGTATGCATTTCAAATTGAGTTTTTACCTTATTGTTTTCTGTTCAGAAAGTGTTTTTAGGATGTTAGTTTTAGATATTAACATTTTCTCTGTTGCTTAGTACACATATGATCAATTTTGTTAACATTCTGTCTGTGCTTGCAAGGGATAGGTATCCTCTAACATTGGGATGCAGTGCTGCTTATATTAATTGTGGTGTTCACATCTATTTTGTACTTAATATGAATGTATGAGCTGTCATTCTGTAAGAAAGAATAATTAAAATATTCTTACTAATCCCATGAAGCTGTCAATTCTTGTAATTCTGTCATTTTTTTACATTGTATATTCTGAGGCTATGTTTTTGTTGCATAGCATTTCTACATTGGTATATATTTCTGATAATTACTCGCCCCTTTTTTTAAATGTGGCCTTTACATTTATAAAGTGCTATTAAGTTTTTTCAGAGTCTTTTTTGTCTTACATTAATATTGGTAAATGCCTTTCTTTTGTTTAGTGTTCTGATTGACATTTTTGTTCCTACCCCTTTACTTTCATCTAGATTTTAATATTATATTTTATGATTTTGATATAGCCTAAGAATGTTTTTGAGCAAGCAAATGTAATCTTATATTATTTACTGTGAATAAAAAAATCTAAAATATATTTTCACATTATTTCGTATTTTTTATCTGTGGTGTTTTTTCCTTGCTAATCTCTACCCTAACCTTCTTTCCTAAAAACTTTGAACTGTCTTTTTTTTTCTTTCGAATTTTAGAGTTTTACTTTCCATTTGTGTCTCTATTTTCTTTCTTGTTTGTTTTTTCATTTTTGATTCCTCCAAAGTTTATCTGGTATGTTTGACTTAGTGAAAGCGAAAGTGTATCTATATCTTTATTTATCCTAAATAATATATGGATTTTTAACTCTTTATATCTGATTACTTTTTCCTGTTGTTCATGTTATTGTGTGTATTACTT
Source organism: Hippopotamus amphibius kiboko (assembly GCF_030028045.1). Classification (NCBI taxonomy): domain Eukaryota; kingdom Metazoa; phylum Chordata; class Mammalia; order Artiodactyla; family Hippopotamidae; genus Hippopotamus; species Hippopotamus amphibius. Next base: position 131,120,426 of record NC_080190.1, on the reverse strand, counting down.
TATTTCGCTCTTGTTTTTGATAAAAGATTAATTTTTCTTTTTAAATTTTTGGCTGCACTGGGTCTTAGTTGCTGTGCATGGGCATTCTCTAGTTGCAGAGAGCAGGGGGGCTATTCTTCGTTGCAGTGCGCGGGCTTCTCATTGCGGTGGCTTCTCTTGTTGCAGAGCACAGGCTCTAGGCATGTGGGCTTCAGTAGTTGTAGCATGCAGGCTCAGTTGTTGTGGCTCGTGGGCTCTAGAATGCAGCCTCAATAGTTGTGGCACACGGGCTTAGTTGCTCCACAGCATGTGGGAGCTTCCCGGCCCAGGGCTCAAATCTGTGTGCCCTGCATTCTTTTTTTTTTTTTTTAATAACTTTTATAGAGATACAGTTAACAGACAATAAACAGCATGTATTTAGAGTGTACAATTTGGTATCCCAATCTCCCAACTCATTCCCCCCTAAGCCTCCTGCTTTCCCCACTTGGTGTCCATGTGTTTGTTCTCTACACCCGTGTCTCTATTTCTGCCTTGCATTTCCTCTTTCATAGTTGTTAGCATTTGCCTTATGTATTGAGGTGTTCCTATATTGAGTGCATATATATTTATAATTGTTATCTCCTCTTCTTGGATTGATCCCTTGATCTTTATGTAATGTCCTTTCTTGTCTCTTGTAACATTTTTTATTTTAAAGTCTATTTTATCTGATATGAGTATCGCTACTCCAGCTTTCTTTTGATTTCCATTTGCATGGAATATCTTTTTCCATCCCCCCACTTTCAGTCTGTATGTGTGCCTAGGTCTGAAGTGGGTCTCTTGTAGACAGCATATATATGGGTCTTGTTTTTGTATCCATTCAGCCAGTCTGTGTCTTTTGGTTGGTGCATTTAGTCCATTTACATTGAAGGTAATTATCGATATGTATGTTCCTATTACCATTTTCTTAACTGTTTTGGGTTTGTTTTTGTAGGTCCTCTTCTTCTCTTATGTTTCCTGCTTAGAGAAGTTCCTTTAGCATTTGTTGTAGGGCTGGTTTGGTGGTGCTGAATTCTCTTAGCTGTTGCTTGTCTGGAAACCTTTGATTTCTCTGTCGAATCTGAATGAGATCCTTGCTGGGTAGAGTATTCTTGGTTGCAGGTTCTTCCCTTTCATCACTTGAAATATATCATGCCACTCCCTTCTGGCTTGCAGAGTTTCTGCTGAGAAATCAGCTGTTGCCCTTATGGGAGTTCCCTTATATGTTATTTGTTGTTTTTCCCTTGTTGCTTTTAATAACTTTTCTTTGTCTTTAATTTTTGTCATTTGACTACTATATGTCTTGGAGTGTTTCTCCTTGGGTTTATCCTACCTGGGACTCTCTTTGCTTCCTGAACTTGGGTAGCTATTTCCTTTCCCATGTTAGGGAAGTTTTCAAGTATAATCTCTTACAATATTTTCTCGGGTTCTTTCTCTCTCTCATCTCCTTCTGAGACCCCTAAAATGTGAAGGTTGGTGTGTTTTACATTGTTCAGGAGGTCTCTTAGGCTGTCTTCAGTTCTTTTCATTCTTTTTTCCTTATTCTTTTCCACATCAGTGATTATCATCATTCTGTCTTCCAGGTCACTTATTCGCCCTTCTGCCTCAGTTAATCTGCTATTGGTTCCTTCTAGTGTATTTTCCATTTCCGCTATTGTGTTGCATATCTCTGTTTGTTTGCTCTTTAATTCTTCTAGGTCTTTGGTAAACTTTTCGATCTTTGCATCCAGTCTTTTTTCAAAGTCCTGGATCATCTTCACCATCATTATTCTGAATTCTTTTTCTGTAAGGGTGCCTATCTCCTCTTCATTTAGGTGTTTTTCTGGGGTTTTATCCTGTCCCTTCATCTGGTACAAAGTCCTCTGCTTTTTCATTTTCTCTGTCTTTCTGTGGCTATGGTTTTCAGTTCCACAAGACTAAATACTGCTGATACTGCTTGATTCTGCTGTCTGCCCTTTTGTGGAGGAAGCTATCTAGGAGGCTTGTGCATGCTTCCTGATGGGAGGGACAGATGGTGGGTTGGGCTGGGTGGGCGGAGCTCAGTAAGACTTTAATCTTTTTGTCTGCTAATGGGTGGGGCTGTGTCCACACCTTGTTGGTTGTTTGGCCTGAGGCTACCTAGCAATGGAGCTTACAGGCTCTTTGATGGGGCTAATGGCAGACTCTGGGGGGTCTCACACCAATGAGCGCTTCCCAGAACCCCTGCTGCCAGTGCCCCTGTCTCCTCGGTGAGCCTCAGCTGCCCCCCACCTCCACAGGCAACCCCCCAACACCAGCAGGTAGGTCTGGTTCCATCTCCTATGGGGCCACTGCTCCTTCCCCCTGGGTCCTGGTGAGCACACTTTTTTGTGTGCCCTCCAAGAGTGGAGTCTCTGTTTCCCCCAGTCCTGTGGAGGTCCTGCAATCAAATCCTGCTGGCTTTCAAAGTCTGATTCTCTGGGGATTTCTCTTCCCATTGCTGGACTCCCAGGATGGGAAGCCTGAAGTGGGGCTCAGAACCCTCACTTTAGTTGGTGGACTTCTGCAGTATAACTGTTCTCCAGTTTGTGAGTCACCCACCCAGCATTTATGGGATTTGATTTTAATGCGATGGCGCCCCTCCGACCGTCTCATTGTGGATTCTCCTTTGTCTCTGGATGTGGGTGTCTTTTTTGGTGAGTTCCAGTGTCTTTCTGTCAATGATTGTTCAGCAGTTAGTTGTAATTCTGGTGCTCTTGCCTCGTGTCCCCTGCATTCTTAACCACTGCAGTGGATTCTTAACCACTGTGCCACCAGGGAAACCCCAAGAGAATAATTATTATCTTTAAGTTTTTAACCACCAATAATTACTCAGATCTAACTTTACTTTTGCTCTATTTACTAACCACCATCTCTTGTATTTTACATCTTCCTCCTGGTGAAGTTTCCTTGTTCCTTTTGCCTTTATGCAAATATCTATTAGGACAAAATGTCCCTGTCTCTGCTTATAAGACAATATTGTTACATTGTACTCATACTTGAATTATAGTTTAGGGTACGTAAGTCTAGGTAGATATTTACATCCACTCAGAACTTTGAAAATGTTCCATTCATTTCCTGTTTCAAATGTTTCTGATGAGAACTCATCCATTAGTCTAATTGTCATTTATTTTAGGTGTATTTTTCTTTCCTGTCATTAAAATTTTTTTATCTTTTTTTTCAACTTTAATGCAAATATTTATTTTTATTAGTAAAAAGAAAAAAGGGGGTGGGCTTCAGAATTGATGTGATTCTTCATCCTGAGGATTCTTTCTTCAATTTTGGAAGGATTAAATATCTGCTTTTTTTTTTTTTTTTTTTTTTTAATGATGACTTTCCTCCTCTCTAGTCTCTCCTTCTGGAATTTGTATTATATAGAAATTCAGTATTCACATTATAATAGCCATATCTCTTTAAAATCACATGTATCTCTGCCTTATGCTGGCTTATTTTTCAGACCTACCTTCCCTTTGACTAGCATTCACAAATTTTTTCTTTTTACCTCTCTCATTTATTTATTATGATGTCTAAGTTGCACCCATGGGTGTATCATTTCAGTGACTTTTTTTTGTCCTAGGTAAAATGTCTATTAAATCATTTACAAAATAATTGTTTTTTATTCTGTTCCTTCATTTTTTCTTCTTTAATTATTTTAAATGCCAGTTTTATATATTCTTTTAGGTTTTTTTAAAATTATTCATTCTTCTTAATGGTACCAATTTTTCCATTTGTTGTATTGGCTTATTTATTCTACCTCATGCTATTTTCTTCTCTTTCTTTGTTTTTGTTTTCTTTTGTTTTTGATCTCTTTGTATTTTATAGTTCTGAGTTTGTATGTGAGTGTATTCAACTTCAACAGAGGTTTGTTTTTGTTTCTGTTTTCTCCCTCTGTGAGAGTCCAAGCAGTCTGAATTATGAAATATAGAACTGTGTTCTATTTATTTATTGACAGTAGGGATTTTATAGATTTTGGACTCTTATTTTGGACTTATTTCTTGACCTAGGATTCCTGCAATTTGGGCCTCACACCTTGTTTTAGGTCTAACAGTATTAAGATTTGTATTTCTCACAGGCGACGCATCTATTCTCCATACCTAGAGCTAAGAGGAAGCAGAAAGATTCCTTGTTATTTCTCCAAACAAGCACGGATTATTTTTTGTATGTTTTGGTCAGTGTTTTGAGAACCTCAACTTTACCCATATATCTCAGTTTCACCACCTTTCTCACAGTGGCACTATACATGCCTGAGCCTTAGAATCTATTGTGCAAGCCTCTTGACATCTAACACAGGCTCGAATATGACCACCTCCACTTCTGCACCCAGGGCTACCAGGACATCAGCTGGAACTCACTGTCTTGTTTTGAATTTTTTCCCTTGTTTCTGGCATTTGAGCCTTGTCTCTATTTCCTTTATTTGGTTGTAAATATATGTATGTGTGTGTGTATGTAAATATGTCTACATCTAATAGTAATAGCTTTATAGAATGTTGTGTTTTTTTTTTTCCCCACTGTTTCTATGTACTTATGTCAGAAGGGTCCACTTCAGCCCAGTCTACCATGTTTTCAGAACTGGGAGTCCTTTTAGCATTTAACTTTGATGATTGCAGGTACCACTTTCTTTCTGCCTTGTTTTATTAGTACCTACTAGGATTTAAACATTTTTGCAGGCAGAAGCTCTGTCTAATTTTATTTTTACATCCTTAATGATCATACCCAATGATATGAGGGTGAGTCAAATATTATCCGCACTCTGGCTGTAGAGTTTACTTTAATTAACTTTTAGAAAAGACAAATGAATCACTTTTCAACATAATCTCCTTGCTTTTCAATATACTTTTTCCACCTGTCAACAAGCTTTCATATTTCCTCATTAAAAAATATTTTAGGCTGAGCTGCAAGCCACAAACAAAACATACCAGAAGTGAATTTTCATCCTTGTAAGACTGCTTTCAGGGGGCCAAACGGGTGAATGTCCAATGGAACAAGATCAGGACCATAGGAAGGATGCTTTAACACCTCAAAACAAAGTAATCCACAACAGACTTAGATTTTGAAAAGTTTATGCAAGATGGGTAACCAAAACAACTCATGGAAGAGCATAAACAGAAGCATTTGGATATCTGCAAGCAAAATTTGGACCAATACTCTAAGGAAGGTGAAAGTTTCTTAAAGAAAATCATTGCTGGTGATGAGACATGGATTTATCACTACAAGCCTGGGAGTAAATGGCAGAGTATGGAATGGAAACATCCTCAGTCGCCAACCAAGAAAAACTGCAAAAGTCAACCGTAAGCTAGAAAATTGGTGCTTTAGTTTTCTGGGATTCTCAAGGGCTAGTATTGGAATATTATCAGGAAAAAGGTTCAGCAATCAACAGTGCTCATTACAGTGAGATGCTTATTGAAAAGCTGAAGCCTAACTTCAGATTAAACACAGAAGACTGCTATCCGAGGGCATTGTGATCTTGCATGGCAATGCTCATCCTCACACTTCTGCCCACACTGTCTACACTCTGCAAAAACTTTGTTTTTAGGTGTTAAAGCATCCTCCCTATAGTCCTGATCTTGCTGCATTGGACTTTCACCTATTTGGCCCCCTGAAAGCAGCCCTATGAGGACGAAGATTCACTTCTGATGAAGAAGCAAAGACGGCAGTGCATTTGTGGCTCGTGGCTTTGCCTAAAACATTTTTTAATGAAGGAATATAAAAGCTTGTTGACAGATGGACAAAATGTACCAGAAAGCAAAGAGATTATGAAAATACAAAAAATGACACATTTGTCTTTTCTGAAAGTTAAAGTTCTACAGCCAGAGTGCAGATAATTTTTGACTCATTCTTATAAAATATACTTAATAATTATCTGTTAAAATAATAAATGAAATAATCTCCCTAATTCTCAGATATTAAAATTCTATATGCCCTTTGTTTAACCTACTCTGTTTATATTATTTAATGTTTTGTCTACTGCAAATAGACAGTGCAATAGATTGCGATGTAGGATTAATGTCAAGTTCTTCTGTCCAAGTATCAAAAAATTATCTTTGTTTGAGTTGCCTCTATAATATAATTTTAAAAGTTTGCATGAGATTTTTGTTTTTGAGGATTAATTTACCAGCTTCCTCTCTATAGCCCAGATATCCCTCAATAATTTTAACAAAAGTACTTTTTTCAAATTTTACTTTTATAAATACCTCCTTTTTTCTTTAAGAAAATATGTGGCATCATTTTGTATGACTAGCTAAGTATAAAAGTGTACGATGCTGATGCGAATCCATTGGATCTGTATTTTTTATTATGTTTCTGGTTTTGTAATAATTTTCTTCTCATCAACTTGATTGATTAAAATTTTAATTGTGTTTTGCCTGTGACCATGCAATTTGTGATTTTATTCATCTTGCAGCTAACAAAATGCAGACTTTTTGTTTAATGACACAGCTACTGGAGCTTGCTGTAGGGTTCCATAAGAAAGACTGACCCTTGCTTTTGCAAGGATTTTTCTACAGTTATTTGTAGTTTGTAATGTAGTAACTAAAAATTGTGTTCATATAGTAGCTGGAAAATTACTTTATATGCCAAATTGTATTGTCCCTTTATGTGTAATTATGGTAATATGAGAAAAGTAAGATTCCAAATAACATTTTGCTTTTTAAGGAAAGGAGGAGGCATTTGAAGCAGTTGATGAGAAATTACTCTAAAAATGTCCAAGGAAATATAATAGTCTTTATTGTTGATTAGCAAATTTTATTATTTGTCAGTATTTTTGGCATGCTATAAATAACTCATCTTCCAATAATTCATTTGAGTAATTAAATTTAGATTGCAAATTTTTCTTTTCAAATATTTTGACTCTTATCTCTTCGCTTTTCTATTGTATCTTAATTGGTGTGGTCTGTATAAATGGACAATAAATTATATATCTTTGTTATAGAGATCAGACAGTGAATAGAACTTGGTATTCATCCCAGACAGAATTATGATTGAATGTATTTGCAAGATTAAAGCACTGAATTTACTTTTTTCTAATTAAAGGCAATTAAAGATTTCCAGGCACAAATAAAAGACAATGAATTGAGGAATAAGTGTAGGAGCAAGTCCATTTGCAGGTGAAAAGATGTGCCTTTGAAGCAGAACCAGCTGTATTTTCATTGAAAGAATAACAGTTTAGGAAGCTTTTCTGCATGTGCTTGCTTGATAGCATAATGTACTCCTAAGCAGCTTATGCAGTATTCAGAAAATAACAGTGCATTAATTTTTAAAGCAGCAAAGGCAGAGGAAGAGCACTACTGCCACATGATGATAATGAGTGTGGCTAGTGTAAAGTCTACTGCTCTAAGAAAGAAAAAAAGGAATGAGCTTCTGAAAAATGAACATTTTTAAAACAATAACCAGATATTCACATTATGAGTTTAAGCAGCAACATCAACAAAGGGCAAAGATGCAGTCTTGTTTCTGGGCAAAGCTAAGGAATTAAAAAGCAAAAAGCCAACAGCAGTTAAGTAATCTATTCTTTTATTAAGCTAAGGAAACTGTCAGTAAAACTGTGGCACAATTAACACTGACTATTGCTTTAAATATAAAATAATTCATGGCATAAATGTAGGTTTTTATGTTGAATTAAATGGAGCATATAAATTACTCTATTCTTTTGTAAATTAATGTAATACAAGGAATGGAAAATAATATTGAGGTACCAAAATATTTATGATCTTTATTAAACATATGTTCTTATATCTACTCGTGATTCTTTATAGAAACTGTGCTCATGCTAAAGTTAAATATATTTTAATTATACTGAAAAAAGAAAGGAACTTTTAACATATATAATATCTACTGATTAGAAATTATAAATGAAAATCTTTTTAAAGTATTGTTTAAAAAGCAGATACTACACAGATTATTTGCAAAGTATATATAAATAAAAATTATGAAAATATATAGTATTGTCTTTGCTATCAAAAAATTCAGGCATAATTCAAGAATTCTTTTGTATCAATGTTTTCTTTTTAGTTATTATTTTGCTTTTGGTCGATATTTATAATCCCTGTTTAGGACTTGAAGCAGGAGATTCTGGTGATTATATACAATGAGTTTTCAAGTATATGTTTTCAATTTGTATTTAACAGGAGAAATCAGAGACAGACTAGTTTGTTTTGTTAGTTGCTTGAATTGGGAACTACACACATATTATTAAGTGAATCTTAGTTTTCTCTCATTGTAAATAACTTGAGAGATAATCTTTGGGGGCGTAGGAATGATTAAAATGATCCCGAGGAAAAATATCCATTCCACTTTGCTCTTAGTTTTGTAAAGAGTGTGAGCCAGGGCTGGAAATAGCCATGAATCCAGAGTGAAACAAGAAATAAACTCTTATTCTTCTCTTATCTCCTGGAATCAAGAAGTAATCAGTTAACCTCTCTCTCTCTATGCTCTCCTCTCTCTCTTTCTCTCATTTTCATGCTATTTCAAGTTGGCTTTCTGTCCTTTGTCATGAAAATAATCCTGAAGAGTATCTAAGAAGATCCTCAATCACTACCCAGGTATTTTCTAACAAGCCAGGGGCTGTTATTCTCCAAGTCTAGGATCTTGAGTGATATTTAGTATTTTTTTCTTTCTTCTTTTTTCCTATTGCGATCCAGCCTAAATATGAGAGAAATATTTAAATTTTTATAATGCTGTTTTTACAGAGAAATTGGTTGTGTAAAGAGGATGGGCATTATACTCTAGAAGCAAGCAAAGAATTATACATTCAGGTTATTATTGCCAGTTTTCTAGCTGGTCATAGTTGTTACAATTTATGACCTCTCTTCTCCAATACTCATTCTAGATCTTCTTATCCCTAGCAAGCATTTTAGTTTGATGAGCCCTTTGTTTTAACTGGGTAATACAAATCTTCATTCCTAAAGGTTCTAAATGATTCTTCTTGTTATAAAGTCATACAGTTGGCCATTGGTATCCACGGGAAATTGATTCCAGGGCCCCCACGGATACCAAAACCCTGATAATCAAGTCCCTTATGTAAATAAAATGCCAAAATGCAGTTGACACTTGAACAACATGAGTTTGAACTGCTCGGGCCCACTTATATGCACATTTTTTTCCCCAATAAATATATACTAGAGTACTACAATATCCTGGGTTGTCTGAATCTGTGGATGTGGAACCAGAGATACAGAGGGCTGACTATAAATTTGTGCTAGATTTTTGACTGTGCAGAGAGTCAGTGCCCCAATCCCTGCATTGTTCAAGGTTCAACTGTATTTTTGTACAACCTACGCATATCCTCCTGTATACTTTATATCATTTCTAGATTACAGTTGACTGTAGAGCAATTTCATTAAATTCTACCATTGGTCATGATAGTACATGGGATTGAGTAGGAGTTCCTTCACATCTTTCCATATTCCTTTTAGCCCTCATTACGTATTAACAAACCATTTTCTCTTTGATAGCCAGCATAAAAAATTACCCCAGCCAACAATGTGAGTCCCCATTTTACTGTTTACTTGTAGGCATGAAGAATCCAAACTGACGAGATAGCAGGCTCAGCTTCCAATTCAGGAAAACTACTATTGTGTATTTCCTTAGTTACCTCTCTTTCTAGGTAAAGTACACAGCAAAATGTACTACTTAAACTTTGGGCACTGCGAGGATTTCCCTTATAGATTGTGTTTTAGGGCCACCTCCAAAGATAGCAGTTTACTTCTAGCTTGTGCAGCATATTATAAAGAAACATCCACATACATTTTTTTAACTACTAAAATGGTACACACAATTTTATGATTTGTTGAATTAGATAACCCCAAACTCATGATTGGTAGCTCAGGCCAGATGGTCCCTGAGTCTCATGACCAGGTAGTCAGTCTTCGTCAGAGCTTGGTAGCAATCCAGGAGTTGTTTCCTAGCAGCTGTTACCTGTTGAAGGATGTATGGCATTGTTCCAAAACCCTAGAGACTGCCACTTCTTTTTTTTTTTTTTTTTTTTTTTTTTTGGGACCTGCTAAAGGCTTGTTTCTGTGTCTCAGTTAGCTAAAAGCACTTCAAGCTCCATTGACTATGCCATGTCATAAGTTCTAAGAGGTAGAGGAGCTTTCACAGCAACCTATTGGAGAACCTTTTATTGTACCATGTCTTAGCATCTTTTCAGGTTCTTTACATATATGGAATATGCATGTAGATTAAAAAAATTAACAACATGACCAACCATGTATCCATCATCTAGGTTAAATATTAGACATATACCAGTACCTTGCCTTTTTATGCACCTTCCCAATTGCTACAGCCTCTATGCTTCTATACCTCTGAGCGATAACCACTATCTTGATTTTGTATTAATTCCATTTATGAATTTTCCACCTAGATATGTGTTAAACAATATCTTTTTTAGTTTATGAACTTTATATAAATGAAATCATGCTGCATATATTGTTATGTAACTTGTTCTTATTGAGCTTCATATTTTTGTTTTCTTCTCATTGATGAATGTTGATATAGTTCATTTTCTATGCATTAGAGCATTTCATTATATGACTATACCAATATTGTTCTATCCTCCTTGTTTTGACAATTGCATGATTCTCAGTTGTTTTTTTTTTCCTGTGAGTGCTATTATGAGGAATCTATAAATATTTTCAGACATGTCTGTTCTTTAGTTCACATGTGGAAGAGTTTTTCTCTGCAATATATACCCAGTAGAAAAATGTTGGATCATAGGTATGGATATGTGACATTATCAAGTAATGCCAGTTTTTTTTAAGAAGTTGTACCTATGTTCCCTTCTTAATGGTAGATAGACTGTAAAGTGCAGCAAGTTGACTTTTTTTTCTTGGAGACAATCTTGACATGCTCTAAATCAGTGAACTTCCATGAATCAGACTTAGTTGACAAGCTTCTGTATTTTTACCAGAATGTTCTGAGGCATCTCAGGCAATTTTCATATCTTCTCCAAGGCTTATGTCTTATCATTGTTATTGTGATATATTGTGGGTTAGTGAGGCAGTTAGTCTCTTGGAATCAGGTTGTGCACTAGATGAAAAGTTTATTTAGTTTACAAGCAGGTCTGTAAGTATACTGCTGTCCCTTCCAGTAAAGGCAGATAGTCTCTTGTGGTATCTGTGATCAGAATTTAGAAAAATGCATTGGCTAGATTAATTAGCTAGTTGTGACCATGTGCAAAGGACATTTATATTCTGCCACAATAAGTACAGTAAAAAAAATTCTACCATAAGTTTAAATTTAATAGTACTCAGTTCCAAGACCAACTAGCCACAGTGTATAATGGGTGTAACTGCATATTTAGTTTTTGATGATATAGTCAGTTTCTAAAACTTCTGCAGGAATATGCATTCCCTTTGATTTACCATTTTAGCTAAGCAAAGAGAGTAATATTTTTACTTCACTCTTACTTTCAAAAACTCTCACATCACATATCAGGGGACCAAGCTGAAGATCCTGCTTATTTGCAAGATTATCATTTTAGCGCATATACTCAGATATTGACAGTTGATCTGGACCACTGAGCCTGACATCAGAAACTGAACTTTTAAATTTTATTACCTACTAAGCTCTATTTCTGACTTGAGAGACTTCACTGACATTTTGACCTCCTCTAGAAGTTAGTGTTTTCTGGGTTTTTACACTTTTATGTTCCCGGTATTTGGAATTGCTTCCACAAGGTATCCACATGACTTTCTCCCTAGCTTCATTCAAGTATCCAGTTAAGTGACATCAAACAATAATGTCAAGTGGTATTACCAAGAAGGCCCCTTCCCTGACCACTCTCTCTGAAACAATACCTCTCTCCCCTTTATTTTCTGCCCCTTGCCAACTGTATTCTTCTTTTTAGTGCTTTTCATTACCTGGCAAATTAAACCATTATTTTCATTTGCTTATTATCCATCTTTTTACAAGCTTCAAGATAACAGGCTTTTGGTATGTTTTGCCAAACTATTTTATTTTCAGTCCTTTAACACTATTTCTATATAGTGTAAGTCCTCAATAATTTTTAATGAATGAATGAAAGCATTATTTAAGAAAATAAGATATAAGAATTCTTATGACCATAAGTGAACATTTTCAATTATGCTTAGGCACAAGGTTAACTAAGAAAAATTGTAATCAGTGATATGTTCTGATGTTACACTAACTACAATACTATTCTCAGAGATTTTAGCAACTCTATCTGCTAACCATAAAAAATAATGTCTCATGAATTAAGAGCTTTGATGCAAGTAAAAATAATAATAATACTGATAATAATGGCAATAATATATCTATATATAGATATATAGACATATAGATATGACTTCTTTGTTTCCTTATGGATAATATTTTGTTACTTGCTAGCCAAAATAACCTTATGTCAGAGATTTCACAATCTACTCAATAACTATGCGTATGTACTCATAGAGGTTTGATAATCAGTCATTAATATTTGTTCAAGGAGCAATTTTATAATATAGATTTCCTGCATGAAAATGCAAGTTTTACTGTTTCTTATTTTGAAATGCCCAGTTTTCAGCATTAAATCCAGATTAATTTTGAAAAAAAAAATTACTAAATTCTATTATGGAATAAATAGCAAAGTTCACACATTCTAAGTGTATTTTTCCCTTACATAAGTTATTATAAGTCCAGGCATTAACATGAAAGTTAATATGTTTTATTATTCTAAGTGCATTGCTTAGCTGTAGCATTAGCATATTTGGGGAAAACTTTTTTATTTCTTCCCAAAAATGATCTTGGATTTTACATGCAAAAGGAGAAGCTTTATAATGAGATATTAACAAAAACACAATTTATTAAGAATCTGATTGTATTGAAGGAATTTTAACTTTGAATGTCATGATTTCAGAGAAATTTTCTGTTTGTATTGGCAATATCAATAATGCAGTCATCTAAATATATGTTTATTATTAAGAACTATACACAATGGATAATAGAATCTATATTCTTACTAAGCCATAAAAACAGTTTTCCATATCATGGAATTTTTACTAGAATATTAATTTTGCAACTTTATTTTAAACATACAAAAGTGGCATTTTATTAGTATAAATATGTCTCATAAGTTTAAGGTATAATATGTAGTTATTTTAGAGAAAATCAAACAGAATATTATGGCTGTTTTGATGGAGGTAATTGAGATTGAGGATTAAGAGTGACATTTGTCATCATTTATCAACCTGAACATTACATTTATTCCCATACTTATTTTTTGGTTTTACAGTATCAAGAAAATTCTATTACTATAAATAAATAGTTAAAATAATAATGTAACTTTTTAATAGTATAGATCTAGCAATTTAAGGATACTCTTCAACTAAACTGAACACAAATCTCAAGAGAAGAGTAGTTAGAAATTTTATTGCAGAACTAAAACATAGGTATTATCTAAGGACAACTTGCAGTTTTTATCATGAATATAAAATTTCAGTAACCAAAGTATAATAGTCCTTCTAACTATGCATGTGCCTTTCACTTTTTATTGCAAAACAGTTAAGCTATAATAAGAACATGCATCAAACAGGGATACCAGTGTCTTGTCTAGCATTTTTAAGGAAAAATACATCTGTGCTGCAATAGTATATTTACTTGTATAATTCTTTGTCTGCAGACATTTAAAGGGCTGAATTATTAAAAGTCAACTGTATAGAAACAACTTTCCTAACCTGTGACACATGTCCAAGAAGATCAAATATAAGCATAGCAAAGTCAAAAGAGATAAACAACACTAGCACTACAAAGCAATGCACTGTTTCTTTCCATTATGTTAGAATGTGAAATGGATTGTGCATGTTAAAATTTTTTAATAATGTAGCATATGTTTGAAAATAGGAAATTGAATAAAATATTGATTTGCATTAGACTCATACAGGTTAAATGTGTATTTTGTAACCTTTTGGGAAATTATTGATATACCTAAGAGAAATATCAAAATACAATACATGATTTAAATGAAATATTAAAAAAAAGTTCAAATAATTCAAAACAGGCATGAAAAGTGAAGCAGAAACATATCAAAGGAAACAAAAACAAAAATAAAATGGTAGATCTAAATAAAAATACATTAAAATTTCATTAAATGCATATGGTCTAAACATATCAATGAAAGGACAGAAGATTTTCAGGTTGAAATTTTACAAACTGACCTAAATATAAGCTGTAGATAAGAAACTCACTTCAAATAGAATGATATTAAAGGTAAAAGGACAGAAGAGAAGCGCTTCTTGAATGGAAAGAAGCACCTTAAAGGTCTGCTCTTCTATAAAAGTAAGAACAATGGCAAAACATTATCAAAATCAACTTTTTCAGAAATCTATAAATTAAGAAAAGTTTTCAAACAGTGCAGAGAGTGTTTATTTGAGAAAAACAGCTAACTCTAAGAACATCAAGCTTTGTTTTGTTCAACTTGCCTTACTCCCATCTTCCTCTCCTCAGCCTTGCAACAATAGTAGTCATGTAAAACAGCAGCTTGTAGTCACTGGAGAAGGCAGAATGGGTTTGGAGCTACCCCAAATCCCATCCTCTGAGAACTGTCACTATTTGACCTGTCTGGGAGCTCACTGAAAATCCCCATTCTCAGAACTTGTCTTTATTTGACCTGAATTTGAGCTCATTCTGTGTGAAGAGTCATTTTCTGATGGCATTTGGCAAAAACAATCCATGGCAAGCATTTAACATCACAGCTACCTGAGGCAATATTACTAGTTGGGGCTAGCATGAGGCTGACCTAATTTTTTTTAAAAAACTGAGCAGTGAGATGTTCATAGTGTCTTTTAAGATCCCCGGCATAGAGTCTTGGGAATCTAGAAAGTCATGAACCTGTGCAGGGCTTTGCATGTCCAATAAAGACTTAGAAAGGCTGTAAGTTCTCACTTCTTGCTGACCTTGAGGAGGCTAGCAGGAAGTGAAGGCTAAGGCAGAACTATAAAGCCCTGTCAAAGTATGGAACATCTCTTCAACAAACCTGGAAGATTTACTGGTTCAAGACATTTAAGAATGTATCTGTCCCATTATTAAATGAACATTAAGCTAAATGATTCCATATGACAAAGAATACAGACTCTATAAAAGTCACTAAAGAAACAAACAAACACTAACACCAACAAAAGGAGAACAAAGAGCATCAACAATAAATCCTTGGGGAGATCTATTTTGCAGAGTTGCCACATTACATCATTTAACCTTTGCCGCATAATGTTATTTTGTAGAAAACTGTTTTCTACAAAAAATATGAAACACACAAAAAATAAGCAAATTATGGTCCATACACAGAAAAAGTATAGAAGTTGTCTCAAAAGAAGCTCAGACCTTGGACTTCCTAGGCAAAAACTTTAAATCAGCCATTTTAAATATATTCAAAAAATAAAGAAAGCCATGTCTAGAGAATTGACATATGAGAATGGTGTCTCAACAAATAGAGAATATTATTATAGAAATGTAAATTATGTATATAAAAATAGAAATTCTGGACTTGAAAAAATATAATAACCAATATAAAAATTTCACTAGAGGAGCTTCACAGATTTGAACTTATAGGAGAAACAGGGAACATGAAAAGAGGTTAATTGAGATTATCGAGTCTGAGGAACATGAAGAAAAAGTAAAGAATGAGATTCAGCAAAAAATGAACAGAGCCATAAATGCCCGTAGGACTCTATCCAGCATACCATTCTATGCATAGTAATAGTTGCAGAATAAGAGGAGGGAGAGAGAGTGTCAAAAAGAATATTTGAAAAGATAAGTCCAAAACCTTCTCTAATATGATGAAAGACTTTAATTTATATATCCAAGAACCTCACAAAATTTCAAGTAGGATAAGTTAAAAGAGAACCACACCTGGCCACATCATAGTCAAACTGTTGAAAGTCAAATATAAAGAGGGGAATCTTGAAAGCAGCAAGTAAAAAGTAATTCATTATATATGATGTAATGAAAGCAAAAGTGTCAACCAAGAATTCTATATCCAGCACAACTATCCTTCAAAAAAGGGAGCAATCAAGATGTTCTTGGATAAACAAAACCAGATAATTTGTCAATAGCACACATGCCCTACAAGAAATACTAAAGGAAGTCCTGCAGGCTGAAATGAAAGTACATACGGCAATAACTAGAATCCACAAACAGAAAAGATAAGCTAACACCAGTAAAGGTAAGTGCATAGGTAAATATATATCTACAAGTTTTTTTTGTGTATAACTTTTTTATTCTCCTTACTGACTTATGAAATGCTGATAAAGCAGTACTTAGATGGAGACTTATACCTGTTAATGCCTATACTAATAAAGAAAGATTTCAAATCAATAACCTAAATTTCTATCTAGAAAATTAGAAAAACAAGAGCAAAATAAACTCAAAACAATATGAAGGAAGGAAATAAGAAAGATTAGAGTGGAAATAAACAAAATCCCAAAAGAAAAACAGCAGAAAAAAATCAACAGAACCCAAAGTTTGTTATTTAGAGTGATTAACAAAATTGAAAAAATTTGGTTAGACTATCTAAGGAAAAAAAAAAAAAAACAAATTACTACTACTGGTAATAAAACAGGGTACACTACTATCAACCTTACACATATAACATGGCTTATAAGGGAATACTATGAACAATTGTACACTAAAAATCTAGATAACCTAGATACAACAATACCAGGTGCTAGTGATGATGCAAAGCTATCAGAACTCTTATCCATTGCTGGTGGGAATGCAACCACTCTGGAAAATGGTTTGGCAATTTCTTACAAAGTTAAATATATACTTACCATATGACTCAGCAATCCTACCCTAGATAAATGAAAACTTACATTCACATAAAAACCTGTACACCTGTGTTTATAGTAGCTCTTGCCATGCTTGCCAAACACTGGACATAATCTAAATGTACGTCAGTGAGTGAATGGATAAACAAGCTCTGGTACCTTTTTATGATGGAATACTAATCAGCAATAGAAAAGAATAAAATTCTGATACATACAACTTGGGTGAAATTTAAAGGCCTTATGCTGAATAAAAGAAGCCCTTGTCACATTATTACCACATTATTGAAAAGACAAAGCTATAGAAATGGATAATATATTAGTGGTTGCCAGGAATTATGGGTAGGAGGGGGGGCGAGTATAGAAGGATAATGCCAGGCAGTTTTTTGGAATGATAGAACTTTTCTATATCCTGATTGTAGTAGTAATTACATGAATCCATACATAAACATTAAAGTTCATAGGACGGTACACCAAAAGGAAAAAATATTAACTTCACTGTATGATAATTTAAAAATAAAATATAGTGAAATAATATAATAGGATTATATTGGAGGGAGGAAGTATAAATCAGTTCATCAGAAAGTGTGGAGATGGGGCAGAAAGCTTTTGTTACTTAAATCGTGTCATAGGAAATTAAAATACAGAAATGTGATGAATGTGTTATTGAGAAGAGAGAAATGAGATGATTGAGGCCCCACATCATTGGCTTTGTAGGCTTGAATTTCTCTCATATAAAATGTAATGAGCAATTGCTAAATTGCTACTTTGGTTATTGTGTTACTGATATAACCCAAATCAGATCCAATTGTATTTAGAAACTGTCTACAATAAAATCTAGATTATATAATTTTTTTTTTTCTCCCCCAGGTTTAAGTACTCAGAAGGCAGGAGCTTCTTATTTTATATATACTTTTTGACAATCATGTGGGCATAGGTATTTTTCTTGAAGCCGTAAAAAATTAAAATGTTAAATATCTCTTTGGGTATAATAGAGAGATCTGGTTTTAGTTATAAAGAAATTAACAGGTGCACCTGTAAACGTTTTTACTTAGTAGACTGAAACCACATTTGCAATATATACTTTTGGATGTCATAGTCAGCAAGGAGAATGCTACATTAATGATAGATGCGCTTTTTGGATTAGTATGAGGTGTGCAATAATTTTTAAAACCATCTATTTATTGTAAATACAACTTCAAATGTTCATACCGACTTTAATATAAATCTA
The DNA here is from genome assembly GCF_030028045.1 of Hippopotamus amphibius kiboko. Classification (NCBI taxonomy): domain Eukaryota; kingdom Metazoa; phylum Chordata; class Mammalia; order Artiodactyla; family Hippopotamidae; genus Hippopotamus; species Hippopotamus amphibius. The sequence continues at coordinate 131,102,453 of NC_080190.1, read as the reverse complement.
AAAGTATTATTCTTTAAGAGATTATAGAAGTTGAATTAAATAGAACACATTATTTAACCAATGGCAAGTGAAGTAGAGTGATAAAATCTCACTTTAACATTGAGTTTTTAGGCACACTTGGATCTGTTTTATGACAGAAACATCATCTAGAATATTGCATATGTCTATGAAAAGCAGATTGGTTAAAATAATCCTTTTTTGTTTGTTTGTTTACTTTGTCCCTGCTGTACCCAAAGTTTATTATAGGGCATATATAACATAAGAAATGACTTCTTGGCTTCAAATCCATAATATTGAAATTTCTTTTTAGATTCTCATTAGAGACTTGCTTTGTAACCCTGAATGGAGACATTTGATGTGTCACCAGTTTCATTGTTCTGAACTGTTTATATATCTCAGCAGGAATAGTGCCATGAATAGTTTGACTATTGAGATGTGAAATCAGAGTGAACACTTGTCAAAGTTTTTGCAGCAAAATTAAATGTTGCTAATTTAAAATGGGTCAGAGTAATATTTTTTCTGTATTTTGTTCATTCCATAATTTAAATTTAGATCATTTGATATACATTTTTACAATTGGCTCATTTCTGGATCATTAAACCCGGTCATCAAATAATATTTATTAAGCTTCTGCATACTCATAGATCCAGAATGAGTGCTATACTATTTCAGTTAAGGAAATAGTATACACACTTCTTTAAAACAAAAACAAAAACAGCTCTCCAGCCAACAAATACTTTTATGTGTCTAATGAACACAAATATAGTATTTCTTCATTCTCCCATCCATTTGTCTCACTTCTCCCTGGCATTTCTAATTCTAAAAATCTATATAGAATTTTAAAGGTACTTTTGAACCATTAGCAAACACATTAAGAAATATATTGCACATTAAATTTTGATGATATACTTTAGATAAACTGCTTTCAGATTTACTTCACAATTTGAGGAAGATGTGGAAATTAAAGTTAGTAGTTGTATTATTTTGATAGACTACAGGGGTAAGTTTTGGAAAGTAATTGATCATTGAAAGGAGATGAAATAAAATAGAAACAACAAGGCCTAATAGGAGAATATAAAATAATTGCAGAGATATATGGTCAAATGTCAATTCCCACTCAGAATGACATGATTATATTTAAGACTCATTTGACCAAATTCTTAGCTAAGAGTGGTTAACAGAAAAAAGTATATTATTCTAGTTAATGCTTTTGTTGTTGTTATTGTTCATAAATCTATTTTCCTCACAGACTGTGTAATAGTTCTTTTGTTACTCATTTTTGGGGTCACCAGATGGTATACACAAAAAAGCAGATTTGGTGACACTAACTCAATTTTGTTCATTTTTGGTTGTTAAATGTGGTAAAAAAGATTGAAACTAATGTCTAAATATAGCTCTCCTACATCATTTATCTGACCTTATTTATTCTGTCCTCCATAGAGAACAAACAAAAGTTAAATATTTTTTTTCTAATTTATTCAGCAACTGAAAGTTAATTACTTACAGATCAGTCTTTAGTTCCTTACTTAGAGAAAACTTGAGGATATTTCTCAAATTAGTTATTGAATAAATTTCCAATGAATTGTTATTCTTCAATTATGAAGACAGAGTTAACCTTACCTATTTAATGGGATCTCATGTATATTCATTTATTTCCACATTTGTCTCCAGATGCTTCTAAAGCATTTGCTTTACTCTCTTTGCTTTAAACATTTTATTCTCTAAAATAATGTTTTATCTTTGTTGATAGTCACTGCACAGCAAATCAAAGATGTCTGTCAGGTCTTCTTCCTGAAAAAGAAAGAGAAGGAAAAGTTGACCTTAGGGTGACAAGTTTATGGTTTCTATAACTGGGAATTACTTTGCAACTTTGTGTCCCAGTTTTATTCTGTTTAAAGGTTCTTTGACATTTCAGATGCCTGTTAAACTTGAATTATAGCTCATTGTCTGAAATTATTTCTTTCTAGGTAAACAGGATTATAAAAAAACCAAACCGATTTTACGAGCAACCAAATTAAAAGCAGAAGCAAAGAAAACAGCAATAGGCATAAAGGTACCTGTATTCGATAACTTTAAAATTTGATATATTGCATGCTATTTCATTTTCTAAAACTGGATTGCATAAATGTTGGATTCTAAATGTTTTATGACATTTCAAAATCTAAGTTGAATGCTAGAATTAAAGGCTTTTTATAAAGAATTTACTTAATTAGAAACATCCTTCCCATTCTTAGATTTTATCAGGTCTTAGAATAAGACCTAATGTCACTTAAGAGAACCAATTACACTTAAAGTTGCAATTTACTTTATTTCTAACTGCTCTATTTATTGTTCAAACACTTCAGTGATATATGTGGCCTGGATTGAAAACTTTTCTCACTTGCAGTAAGTTTCATTTTATGGTTGTTTAAATTTTAATTATAATTGTATATACTTAGATCATTAATATATGTAATTTTATTCATGTATTATTTTTGTTGTCAGTACTTTATGATGAAATTATAATGATGTTCCCAAACTTGTTCTTTTAGAAAACCGGTGTTTTAACTGGTTAAGAGGGATAAAAGCAACTGAGAATGATATTAGCAGATATTAATCCAATGTGCTAGCACAATGAAGTTCAACAAAATTACATTTACATTATTACCCATGTCAACTCTGCCAAGTGTTTAGAGTCAAATTAAATTATAAATAGAAAAATTAATTTGATGACTCTACTGTCAAATGTGTAAAATTAAAGTGACTAGTACATATATTTTATTTAAATATTAAAATGTTAAAAGGAGATTTTGGTTTTTATCTGGCAGATGAAAAATCAATTTTTCTAAGTTATAGCTTATAGCAAATGCCAAGGTATTACTACCAAGCTGTAACAGCTGTTGAACTGCCAGATGATATATTTGGTTGTCTTCCAGAATTTGCTATTATGATCATGAAACACTGCCTTCTTTTTACTCCTGATTGCTGATTTTGATCAAGCATTGCTGTGTGCTGTGGTATGTTTTCATAACACAGTCTCCTCAGTTAGTGCTGTGTCAGTATTTAATGAAAAAAAAAGTGAATTGCCTTTTTATTTAAAAGGCAGATGATTAATCTTTTGAAGTTTTCTTCTAATTTCATGTGAAATTTCATTCATCTTTAAAACTATTTCCATGACACAAACTTTCTAAAACCAGTGCTTAGTTTCTTATTTTGCAGTTAGTTACCTGATGATTTTCTCTTGTAGTGAGAGCATTGTCTATCATCTTCCAGGAAAGCAATATGTCACTTACTTTTATCTGTCACAATACAGTGCTTTGTTTTTGTTTTTTTGGGTTTGTTAAAAAAATACTGAGATAACACACTCCACTTGTGGCACAATATAATGAGCAGCTATAAATTAGAATTTGAAAAATAGTGCAGCCATGCATTTATTGATATATACTACTTTCCTGTATACATCCTATTTTTCATTTGCTCTTGTAATTTTTGCTATAGTTTTAACTCGAGGAAATAACCATATTCCTATTACAAGTCTATCTTATAGTGCAATCTAATGTCTTTTTAAAAACAATGTAGAATTTGTTTATCTTTCATGAGAAAAAAATTGTTCTTAGGTTTCATTTGATTTAACGGATGTACAGAAAAGTTTCTGACATCAGAAACAACTCCTTTTTAATAAACTAGAATATCATTTTGATTTGTAAACCTGTGAAAAACAAAAACCTTAGCTTTAAACACTGTTTACTTTGCTTGAAAATTTATGTGAAGAGCCCATTAAAATGATAGGAAACTTTTTAGAATCAGACCCATGGAGGTGTTTTACATTTCAAATCTGGCATACTAATTAGTTTGCCCTGTCAAACTTTGATTGCCTTGTCATTTTAGCATAGTGTTTTAAATAACGAAGTTTCTTTCAGCAATTGCCATTTAATGCTATTTAATTTCCCCGGTGAGTGATTTTACCCACATTGATAATGTCAGAGAAGCAACTAAGGACTAATGAACATCAAACATGTTTGACTCTTATCTAGTTAATACAGGATGGCCATAATGTTATAATATTTTATCACTTTACTACATATTTTTAGAATGAATCATAGCTATGCTCTTAAAGTAATTTAAATCTACAGAAAATATGAACAGCTTCACGGAACAGAAAAATAACAGCAATGATAAAACTGAACACAAAATGAAGAGGCCTCGAATCACATGCCTCTTACTGTTAGTATGATTTAGCTGGGTCTAAACTGGCACATTTGTAAAATGGACGTTATGCCATTTACCTCACAGTATAGTCAGAAGAGTTAAGACAATGAAAACACTTAACATAAATATTTCTCTGAATTAACTATTACTCCTTTGCATAAATAAGACTTTCCTTGAATGTTTGCTATTGGCCTAAAGATCCCCTACTTCAACTAAGTCTGCATTGTGTAACCATACTAATATTATAAAATGTTCTTAGTTTTCTTATGAAGATAGTATTATGGATATTATTACTGTAAAGTTTTCAAAACATTACATAATTTTCATATACCTTGTACATAAATTATATAAATCTGATTTAATCCTTCATTATTTACTTAGAAATTGCTGTGAGTATTACAATGTTGTAAAACCTGTGAAAAGGAAGATGAAAAAGACATAATTGTCTTGGAGGAATTTCTACAAGAAATCACTTCCAGATTTCATTAGCATGTAAAATCAACTGTATTGATTGAGAAATCATGGATTGGAGATATAAAAATTACCCAATAGGGTACTTACCCTCAGGGGCTTCTAGGGCTTTTTTATAAATGTATGTTTAGTGATAGAAAATTTCAGGGAATAGTAATGATTCAGAATAAGATATGAAAATAACTGGTTCAAAATGTGGAGTTAATTTCTATTGAGAAACTATTTTTAGTTCCTGTCTCTTACCAATATAAACAAAATGTCATAATTTATGGCCCTGTAATGAGAACCACCTAAAAAATATTTGCTATTTGGTTGCGGTTCAATTGGAAGATTATTTTTCAAGAATTGCAATATCAGGAAAAAATTTTTTAGAATGCAAATACCTGTGTTTCTCAGTATTTAGGAGGAAAAAGATAATCCATATTTGTTTATTAAGTAGTTTATTTGGGTTTATTTGTAAAGAGTAATAAGAATAAAAGATTAAGGATAAAAAATTATTTATCTGTTAAATAAATGAAAATTCAAATATCAACCAGATCCTGCTAATAACCCCTTGGGATGAGCCAGCTGGAAGCATTATTTTTGTTCTTTTTGTTATTTCTGACCTAAAACTAAAAATGACCAAGGGTGAGGAGAGTCATAAATGCCTGTAGGTCTCTAAATTATAGTTAGTGTGACCAGAATTCTGAAAGCAGTATTTTCAAATTTTACCATAGTTTTAACCCTCCAAACATTCAGACCCCACAATACTTACCTCCTTAACAGAATAGGGACATTTTGAAAAAAATTATTTGCTGTACCTCCTCATCCAATACTTCTTAAGCCTTACCCCCACACCATAGTATATTGAATAGACTTAACTGAATTAATGGAGCCTCTGAAGTTGTATTCTATGAATGTTCTCTGCTTCCTACCCTTAAACCCCTTTTTCATGCCTCTGGATATTCTGAAAATGTACAGTGAAGATGATACAGAGTTGTTTGAAAGGATAAGAAGGAATTGAAAAGCAGCAATTAGAGGTGATTATCAATGAAATGAGAATCACAGCCTCCAATCCAGAGTAAAAACTTTATTCCTACGTTAAGCTTATGTGAATGGTGACTGCTGTTGAACAGTTTTGTTGTCCACTATACAGAACAGATGGAGTTTGCAGTTGTGTGTCACTTGTTTATTACATCCTCTTAAAATTAGTAGCTGTGTAACCAGATGGGTCTGGGAGCACAGCTGTGGATACAAGAAAATAAATGAAACCTGTCTGATGCTGCCATGCCCTTTTGAGATGCCAAAGTATTCCAACTGCAACAGATAAAAATTCACTTTAATTTGACATTATATTGATAGAGTAGATTGAGAAATCAAATCTTACAAAAATAGTTGACACTAAATCTTTCAACCCCATGGTTTTTATTAACATTTATTTTTTATAGTTTGCAAATCTAAAAAAAATAATTATAAAGCTAAAAATCTGTATAAAATGTCAATTTGTAATTTCAACATCCAGGTAAAAATTACATGTTGATTATAAACCAAATTTATTTTAATGTTTTTAAAGTTTATTAGGTAGTGTATGTTGAATTATTAATTCTGTATTCTTATGAAATGTAAACTACATTTGTGTACGTGCCAATAAATTTCTTCTCCATAAAATAATATCAGGAGGGGTGTGATATGCAAGGGAGAATTAGAAGGGAATATTTAAGCCCTTTAGGATACTGTACTGATGCTATTTATTCTTTTTTCTGTTTAGCCAAATGATATGTTAATATTGAGAAAATTCCTTCATGATATATATATATACACACACACACACATATATACACACACACACACACATATGTATCCATATGTGTATAGACTTTTTGAAAATAATATGATTTTTGCCATTGTATATGTGGTAATTTTTTGGCTATTATTTCAACATAACTGATTAACATAATCCACATCAAATCACCAAATGAAGTATCCAGGACCATCCTTCATAGTTGTGATAATTATACTATATCATGTTTCATGAGCCAAGAGTACTTAGTTTTATTCTGCCACATTGTAAACTGTAGAATTTAGAATTTAAAAATGAGTTTTAACAAAATAATATTTAATAAGGATTTTTACAGAGACATAATCTAGAAACTGGTTATAATAGTTTTTTTCCCATTAGAAAAAGGAACAATAATTTAAAAAAGAATCTGTGTCCAAATGCTATAGCTAATAATACATGTATTGAAGCAAGAAATAAAGTTAAACATACTCAAATAGAGAAAGACAAACTGTGTAGGCACAAACTACATTCTTTTCATCCAACAGTTTGATATCTAAACTATGAAAATATATTAAAATTATAAATGTTAATTTTACTATTAGAAAATCACAAATTAAATAATACTGATGTACCTGCCGTTATAATATGTATTGTCAAGCACAAAAGTTTTTTTGCTTAATGACAGAAAGTGTTAAACAGAAAGAATGTGATTATTCATTCTAGACTGTGGTTTTTTTGTCTCATGAAGCTGATAACGTTAACCAATCTCATTTCATGAATTTCAAATCTACTTTTTTTTTCCTTCCCCAGGAAGTTGGCCTTGTACTTGCAGCTATACTGGTCCTCCTACTGGCTTTCTATGCTTGCTTTTATCTCAGACTGTCCACAGATGTTGACCCTGATCTGGAACCAGATGATGATTAGCTGAGCAGCAATCAATGCATGAAAAGGAAATAATTTTATAAAAGCACCTCTAGGGACCAATACTTTCTGAAGTACCGAGACAGCAAGATCTTGAATTTTTTCTGGTGGTATTTTCAGTTTGCAGAAATATCTTTTTAAATGTTGCATAGGATATCAAGAAAAGAACCTTACCTATCAATGTAGGATGTGTGCTACTGGATACTTTTATAAATCTTTCTACTTTGACAGGTAAACTATTCATGGTGCATTTAGATAAAATGGAAAATAGATCCTAAATTCTTCAGATGTCTTAGGCAATTTATGTGTATAACTCCATCACTTACAGATTACTAAATCTATTTTTGTTCCATACTCATCATAAGTAAAAGTATATATCCTCACTTACAGAAACATTCTCTAGTCACATTCAGAACCTAAGAAGGAATGAAAAGTCATGGAAAATTTTTCATTTTACAAAGAAGCCCTGCTTTCTTTCCAGACGTATTTTATATCATTAGAGAGACTATCTGCACATACATCTACAGTAATCTTTTTCCTTCTTTGCCAACTGTTCAGTGCACATGTGCTCCATCAGAAATGGCACCTGGATGACAGAAGCTCAAAGAGTTACATATGTCTGTAAAATAGAGTTCCTTTTCTGTTGAGCTGTCTGAACTGGTGTAAATAGAAAGTTCAGTTGATCTTGATTTTAATTAACTTATTACTCTATTAATATAAACTTGGAATTCTATTTTAATTATGTTGTTCTGGCTGCTTGCAGTATCAGTTTGCCCCTCTTGTTAGGGAGATATGTAACAATCTGTCGTCTAATTGTGCAGTCTTTTTCACACAACAGTAATAGCAGAAGTCCTGTCTACTCAGAATCATTTTCTTGGGTTGTCTCTTATATCTGAACAATACAAATCTGTTTTATGAAATTATATTTTGTCTCTTGGGAATTAAATCAATTAGAACTCTTTCATGAAAAGTAATAGAAGAAAATATGTCATATTACTTGCATATGGAGTTTTTCATTTATATGATTTTTTAAGGTATTTTACATTTGTTGGAGTATCATGACTAATGTATTCAATATTTTTTGCTGGTAAAGGAATTTTTAAATATTTTTAAAACACATGAATACATAAAGCTTAGAACATGGAAAACATGTGTGTCCATAGCAGAGTTGTTAGTTACTACCTTAGGTAAATATGTATAGAAAATGAATAGTTTGCAACATGTGCATAAGGTGTTTTATAGTAAATACATTGTATTTCTAAAGAGTAAATAAAATGTTGATTGTTTTCATACTCCCCAAGAGAAGAAAGTATTGATAAACATCCTAGATAGTCTTCGGGACTTTTGCAGAGAGTTAAAAGTGGCTGTCTAGCATTATGTTCCGTAGAATTTATTCAAGTAGCATAATTTATTTCATCAGTGTGAAACAGGCAAACGTTACAGTATCCTCACAGATCATTTATGCCAAGCATCTGAGGGCAAAATTTAACCAGTGCTATTTACTGGATTCTTCCCCTTGAAATCACAAACTTTAAGAGACAGACCAAGAGTTCCTATATGCTCACCACAGTGGACAAATCCAAGTGGCATTTTTAGGAAAGGTTGCAGCATTTAATGCCATGTGGTATGTCTGTTTGTGAAGTGGGTGGCAAGGGAATATCCAAGCTGGCATTTTGGATATGATGGGTCTTTTACTTTCCTGAGTGACACGCCACATGTCAAGAAATACTGCTTTCCCCCACTCCTATCACATTTACGTGAACAATCTTCATTTAGTTATTTCCCCTCCCATCTGGTGTTAAATACAGTCTTATTAAATAAAGATTATTTCTAATTTCAGTGGTAATTTAAATGCAAGGATATGTAATAATTGTTTATTAGATACCTATCCAAGTGAGATATAACAGAATTTACGGTATTTAAAACAGATGATTATACTCTTGGAAATGTTTGAAAATTCGTTACCCTGAAAAAAAGAAAAGAAAGAAAAAGAAAACTTTACTATCCTATTCTACTCTTCAGGTATTCTTTGGGGGAAAAATGTGGTTTCTGATAGTAATGACTATTAGCCTAAACACAGTATAATTATAGGCAAATTTCATTACCTAGTGTTATCAATACACTGAGTCTATGGCTCCATTTGTATGACTGATTGACTTATGGTAAGTCCCGAAGGCTAACTCTGATTTTAATAAATAGCAGGTAAAGTGAGACAATGTATGTTTACAAAACACTCTTTTCATGAAATGCATATTTTTCAAACTCACATTAACTGGGAAGCAGCCAATCCTCTGCAGAGATATTCCAAGTTGAAGTCTGGTTTGAATCTTTGAAGACAGAGAGGTGATATCCGGCCTGCAGTTTCAGGGCAATACACTTTTGAATAGTGAGTGGTATTTGGTATAAATCTGAGACTGGCACCAGACAGATTTTAGGCACGGGTTTTTCCCCTTCCAATAATTCGCTGCTAAGAGTAATTTAGAAGACAAAAACAAAAAAACTTTAATGACTTTTCAGAATGTTAGAGTCTATCTGTTAACGTACTCTTTTTGCAGAAGAAGTTTCAACTAATGCAGCTGGACTTAACGTACAGCCTATGGAACACTGTGAATGAAGCTTGAATGGTTGCTGGTTCTTATCTTGCATGCAAAATATAGAATATGTAAATTCATTTCAGAAGAGATGTTGTAAAAATATAACCTCATCTAGAATTTCTTTTAAAACAAATGTACTAAAAGCCTATTTTAGTATCAGCATGAGGTTTGTTGTTGTTTTAAGGTGACAAAATACTTGAAGATTTTCTAATCTTTTTCAATTTTTCATAAAGGTAGGAGAAATACTCCCATCCCCACTGATGATTACAAATTCCTGAAAATATATTCTTATTCATTTCTGTAATTCTAGTAGTGTAATGATCTGCACATATTTAATAAATGTATGTTAAAATTTAAGTTAATTTCTTTTCATCCTCTCAGAGCCTGGCACAGTTTTTGCATGTAATAGATGATCAAAAATTATTTGCATTTAATAAATAAAACAAAAATCACAGTATTGATCAACTCAGCATTTAGCATTTATGGTCTTTGGTTGTATTGGGATACATGTACATTTAATCCTGGTTCTCTTTAAGATCAAGACGACTAGCATTAAGTTTGTTACAGAACAGACACATTGCTCTTTTCTAGGAAAGCAAATATGCTATTTTGATCTTAGTATTGTTAAAAATCATACTAGCTCTTTTAAATTTAACTTAGTCTAAATCTTCACTCCCATTGAAAATAAAACTAAATTTTCATTATAATGCTTACCTTTATGTGAAAACTAAAGTGCTATATTTTCCAGATTCTAAAATTATATAATCAATAATTCAGTAGATCAGGTTATACTTTAGATAAGCTTCAGAAATAAACTTCTAGAAATTAAACTTAAATTTTAAATTTTAATGTATTTCATCCATAACATGAGGTTACTGAGCCAGAGACTAAGATAAACTTTTATTCTCTTCTTACCAACAATTAGGTTTCTTTACACTTACCGGAGGATTCTCTGGTGAGATTCTTACCACTTCTCCCTTAGCAGCACTGCCTTCTTTTATTACAATTGCTCCAATGCAGCCTGGATAGAATGTTTGCTAGATTTTGTTCCACTGACACCATATCTAAAATCAGTGCAACCTACAGTAAAAATTGTAGCAGATAAATTCGGTGCCTACAGAAACACTTTACTATTTTGTATAGGTTTTAGCCATACAGGTAAGTACAGAGGGAACTGGGAGAGCTGCTTAAAGAACTATACCAGTGTGGAAATATCTATAGTAGGTCAGTAAATGTATTTCAAACAATTGAATTGCTGTCATATTCAGCATTGTGCCTCCTTGTTAAACAATTTTATTTTTTTATCCCTAGCAACAGACATGAGATCCTTTTCTCAAGAAAAATAAGATACTTTACACGCCAGAAGATTTTTTGATGACAGTACCCCCTCCTATTCTTCATTTTTAAAACAACAACCAAATTGGTGGGGAGGCAGCCAAAATTTGAGGTACCAATGCCTCTTGAACAGATGTCGCACCATTATTTTTTAGCTCGTTTAGATGAATAAACATGTTAAACTGTGAAGTATTACATTTTAGATTTTTTCATTAAAAAAAGAGACAATCTGTTTACTGTCCTAATTGAGACAACAATCCTTGTGGTTGCCAGTTTTGGCAGTCATAACAATGAACTATAAATATTTGGACCAACCAAGTAAATGGTGGCTATAAAGGCTATAGCATGTGTAAAGTTCTGTTTTCACGGGCACCCATCTTAGTATGGCATTTTTTTCTGACTTCTTCAAATACAATTGTTTGTGTAAATCTGAAGTTTCATGGTAAGCCTAAAAGAAATTGATTTCAATATCTAATTTTGTTCTAGTTTATCATCCTTTTCAGTGTTCAACTATCCATCTGCTTGTAACAAATTGCTTCTGCAGTTGCTCTATTGAATGTGACAAGGCAGGTCTTCATTGGATTGCCTTCTCTGTACATCCTAGGATAATACAAAATTCAGAGGTTTTTTTGTTATTGTTGTCCTCATATTTACAAAGTGAGGTTAAAGATAATTTTAAAAGTCTCTTAAATTGCAGCAGTTTTTTAAAAGAAGGGTTTATAAATAAACATGGCCAAATATAACTCTTGCTATAATGACCCTGAGATGGATGTCAGAGTCTTAGCCCTTATTAGTATGCTTTACGTAAAATGAGAGTGTGGGAGAAATTGGTGGACCAAAAAGAAATAATCCGGACATTAAAAACATTTATTACATTCCTAAACATTTGTGATCCAGATAGTGCGTGTCCTTCTAGGCATCTTTTTTGAGTCCTTTTGCTCACATCGAAATTCTTGGCAGTCTTGAACATTCCTTCTCTGTTTGTATGACCCTCACTTGTGCTTTGTAATACTTAATTTTGTGCTTACTATATTAACTGCCTCTGTCTACTGTTTTACTTAGAATCATCATTGATCCTCACCTGTTTTTTCTACTATCTTACTTCTTACCTGCTTTCTTTTTTATCTGTCACTAACCACATGCATTACACAAAACTAGAGACAATAGTACAATGAACCTCAGTCTACCCATCACCTGGATTCAACAAATACTAATATTTTGCCACTGCTTTATATACTCCACCCATTTTCTGTAACTGAGATATTTTAAAGCAAAACTCAAATATACTGACATTGTACCTGTAAATATTTCAGTGTGCAACCCTGAAAGAACTTTGATATTTGTTTGTTTGTTATTTGTTAGGTATTATTTTTTGAGTTACTAAGAAGCTACTATTACAGCTAATAGGATTAAATAGTCATTTCCTATTATCACTTAAATAGTATCTTAAAAACTATTTAAGATAGTTTTTATCTATACTGCATTTGGTTGTATGTCTCTCAAATTTCTTTTAAAATTGACCCTTGAACAATGAGGGGATTAATCTACCTACAACCCATAGTCAGCCCTCCATATCCCTGGTTCCTCTACATCCACAGATTCAACCAACCATGGATCATGTAATGGTAATGTAGTATTTGCTATTGAAAAACATCTGCGTATAAGTGGTCCTGTTCAATTCAAACCTGTGTTGTTCAGGAGTCAATTGTATTCTGCAAGAAGCATCTTTTTTTTTCATGCCATTGATTGTTGATGAAACCATGTTACTTGTCTTTTTGGATGTTCAGCATTCTAGATTTGGCTTTTTCATTTTGTTATTCATTTTATTCCTCTATTTTTCCTATTTTCTGTAAACTAGGAGTTCAGTTTTGTTAGATTAGATCCAGACGGTTTTGTTGTTGTGATTTGCTTGTTTTTAAGGCAAGAGTACTTCATAGTTCTTAATGAGACACATAATATCTGGTTGTCTCACTTATGGTGATGCTGAAATTTATTAGCAGATCCCTGTGCTGATTACCTGATTCCCTCCAAAATAAGGTTTTACATCAACATTTTACCTAAAGCTTTTAGCATCCATTCATAATTGTTTCCTAGGTTCATTATCTCATTAGGCATTTCAAACTGGTGATTTTCCATCATTCCTTTAGCGTATACTAAGTGAAATTATTAAAGACAATTTTATCGACTATTTGGTTAGCTTAAACAGCTCATAACAAAAAAGGAAGTATAAATACTTGAAATCCAAATTTCAGAGTAATGGCTTAGCACTCTCCAACTGTGGCCAATGAAGTTGTGCCATTGTTGTTCCTGTTGTTTCTTTTATTCTTATTAATAAGGCATAGATTTTACCTATGTGATGTGGTTCAATCCACTGCAATCTTCATTCTTTTCAGTATTGAAAGGAGAATTCCATTATTATGCTTTACATTATTAAAATCATTAGTTTTATGCTTTTAAACTATTTTAGGTTATTCTGAAAGTGAAAGCCAATCCAATCAGATTTTAAAAACAACAGGAATAAGTAGTAAATGTGGGGAAAAGCATAATATTTGCATATTATATGATTGACTAGAAAACTAAGAAAATATTAATGTTTATATAACATGCTCTTTTAGAAAAATATCTATGAAAATCAATAGTTTTATCTATCTATACAACCATTAGCTAAATATTATAACATAAAAATATCCTTTACAATTGCAGTCAAAGCTTTAAAACTATCAAAAAAATCAGCAAGAAATATGAAGAGTCTTCTTTGGAAAAAAGAACTTTACATAATAAAACTTTAATAAAAAAGGAACCAACGATTTCCCTGAATGAGATCATTCATTATTGTACAAATATAAATTTTCTTCTAATCTGGAAATAGAAAAGAGAACCTTAATCTATCAGATATATAAAAGTGTATTATAAAGTTATAATACATAAAATAATCAATTGTCAAGGAAAAGTAGACCAACCAATAGAAAACTTGCAATGTCCAGAAATAGATTCAAATATAGCTATTCATTTAATGTATCCTGTAAGTCATGAAGATGGAAAGATAGATTATTTATTAAATGTATTGAAACAACATGAGCATCCACTTGGACATTAAGAGATGCCTATATCATGACTTAACATTAATTTCTGATGGACTTTGATTTCTGTATGAAAATTAATGAAACCATAAAAAGTATTAGAAGAAATTGTAGACATTTTTAGAAACTTTTAGTAGGGAAATATTTCTAGTCATTGATTCATGAGTCAGAAACCATAAAGGAAACACTGTTGGTTTATAACACATTAAATTAAAATCTAACACACAACCCAGTACCCAGTGTTAATTAAAGATGTGAGGAAACAGTCTCTTTCATATACTGCTTGGGGGAATGGTAATCTCACACACTTTCTGGAAGGGACTTTTACAGTGTACTTTAAAAGTCTTAAATTTCATTTATACTTCAGAAATTTCTCTCAAGATAGTAATGCCTATAGTGTGCAAAAATACACAAAGTTAACCACAGCATTCTTCATAACATAAAAAAAAGAACAAAAAACAAAAAACGAAAGCAGTGTAAATGTCCAATGTAGGAGTCTTTTAAAATGAGTCGTTACATCTATAAAATAAAATATGATGGATTCATTAAAATAACATATTTATACTTAACTGACATGGAGAGAGGCGAAAAAGCAGTTATAAAAGATTACATGTGATACAATTCTCTTTTGTTCGACTGTATATACATGTCTGTGTGTTATATATGTGTGTGTCTATGTGAGTGTGTTGGAAGAATACTTAGCAAGAATTAAAGGGTATTTATCTTTGGATATTGGGTTATAAGTGATTTTTACTTCTTTGTATTGAGTGAATTCTTCAGTCTCTGCCCTTCAGGAAAGACTAAAAGGGAAATGTTTTACTTAGCAATATCATGGGTCCAGACACCTGGCTAGATCTATGTTTGTTTGTTTCCCATTATGTTCTATTTTTCATTCATTTAATAAATATTAAGCACCTATTAGGTATAATGTCATCTTTTACATTTCCCCATCTATATGCAATGTAAGAAGTATGGGAAAAGGCAGTTCTGGGTTTTTTGGTTTGTTTTGTTTGTTTTACAGTGAGAAATTGAAGAATGCTTCAGAAAAGAACTGATATTGTAATAGGGAAGAACGTTTTGTATCCTCTTACAGTTAATAACTCAAGGGATGTTGCCTATAACCTTAAATTATACATAATGGCTCATCTCTGGGAATCCTGCCTCCCAGGTAATGAGCATTAAGCTAAAATATCTTTGCTTAGCTCACAGGAAACATCCTGACCAGGTCCATCTGTGAATGACTGCAGGGAGGATGAAATTAACACATCTCTTCTGTAGGCTGATGGGAATCAGGAAATGCTTGACTTTACTCCCTCCCCTTTTAGTATAAAAGGAACCTGAATTCTAACTAGGGCAATACCATTCTTTGGGGCATGAGCCTACCATCTTCTCTGTTTGCCAGCTTTCCAAATAAAGTCCTTATTCCTTGCCCCAACAACTTGTCTCTCAATTATTGGCCTGTTATGCAGCGAGCTGCGGCGAGCAGTACGAGCTTAGACTCAGTAACAATATTTGGGTTTATTCATTTGTTCATCCAAAAATAAATTCATTGAACATTTGCTACATGCCAGAACTGTTTCTGTGCTTTCAACATATCCAAAAACATTAAAAAACAAACAAACAAAAAACCAGAAAAAAACCAAAATACTCTTGCTCTCATGACTTCTGATCTTGAAAGATGGAGATGGTGATGGTTTCATCAAATAGAAAAAAAGCACATTCTATACCCAGAAAAAAAGCCAATGAAAGAGTGTAAAGAAATATTGTGCTTGGCCTGTTGCAGCCAAGAGTTGCTGGAACACAGAGTATACATGGTGGAGTGCAGTGAGAAGGTTGTTTGTTAATGTTGTCTTGTACTTTTTGTCACCTTCTTTCTTTCCTTTGCCTAAAACCATTTCCTTATATTTAATCTAGAAAATGCCTACATATCTACCCTTTACGACCTATCTGTTCCCAAGTTTTCCTGGACTTTCTCCCCCTCCAGCCACCAACCCTTCCAACCCAAGACTAGGTTAGGTGATTATTCTCTTTTAGAGAATTTATTCCATGACAGTTATTCATTTATATAATTCTCCAACTGGACCCTGAGGTCCGTCAGGAAGGAACTCTGTGTTTCATTGCTGTATCTCAAATGCCAAGCACTGCTCTAGACACATGATGTTTGCCACAGTAAATATTTTTGAATGAATAAATACTATACCTCATTCCCTAGAATGAGATTTCTGAACATTGGCCCTATTGACATCTTGGGCCAGAAAGTTCCATTGTGGGGCTCTGTCCTGTGCGTTGGAGGATGCTTAGCAGCATACTTAGATGCTAGATGCTAGTATGCAACTAGATGCCAGTAAAGCCTCCTCCTGCCCCAGTTATTCTTGGAGGAGGTCATCAAGAGGATGTGACCACTGCTTGTCCCGTGAGTTGGACCAGGGCAATGGGAATCTCCTTGCCTCCTCCCTGGGATGTATATTCTGTCCACTGTTTCCACAGTGGGAACCATTTTCAAGGACACAGACTTTCATACTTTCAAGGGTAATGTGTTGTGGAAATCATCTGGACTGTGTACATGACTGTTAAGGCCTCTATATAAACATTATGATTCTAATGGCAGGTGCGGAAATCTACTCATCTCTTACTTTCTAATTTTTCATTCATTTGACTTGGTGTGTTAAAGTCTTTTATTATTATGTTTTTATTTCTCCTTGTATCTTCTCTGGGTTTTGCTTTTTGGACATGCTTGCTCTGTTATCTGGTATCTTGTTATTTGGTGTATTGATATGTGTAGTTATTATACCTTGATTAAGAGTTTTGGCTTTTAGCATTATGGAGTGTCCTTGATGCTTTTATGCCTGAATTCTACCCTTTTTATATCAATATCACAATTCCTGCTATCTTATAGTTTCACTTTTTTGATATGGCCTTTCCCATACCTATAATTGCAACCTTTTGAATCACTGTGTTAGGTGTGTTCCTTACATAGAATCACAGAGTTCAGATTTGCTTTATGAGCCAACTTGGATTTTTTTTTTTGTAATAGATGAGTTAAGCCCATTCACATTTTCTGATGTGGCTGATATATTAGTATCAAATCTGCATATAGTTTTATAATTTTATTTTACAGTCACCAAATGTATTTAGTTATATATACTCACATTTCTATATTTGATGAGTCTGCTTCTAAAAATTATTTTGGCATTTTTGAACACTTTTGTTTAGAGATTTCACTTATATTTACACCTTTTTCATGCACTTAATATACCTTTTCATAAATAACCTCCTATTCAATGGACTGTCAATCTTATATTATATCCTTGACTTTCATCTATACTTATAAAACTGTCAATAATCTAAGTCTGCTTTCTCCTTTTCTTTCCCTTCTCCCATTTCTAGTTGTTTTCTTTCTACTTTTCTAGAATATATTCTTCTACTCATGCCAGTACCCTTCTTTTAGGTATTTAACTCTTAACTTTAACTCTAAAATTAAAAATATATGAAATGCTTGTCATCAATTCCTTGGCCAGAATTTTCCAGGTTATCTCCTAGTTGAATAAAGCTCATCCAACCAAGGAAGGACTCATATGTAAAGTAATCCCTTGTTTCATGAAACTTTAAATTAGTTTTTCTATTGCGTTGGCACTTGAGGGGCAGTTGGGTGATTATAGAATACTTGGCTTGCAACTTTTTTTCCTTGAATTTCTTCAAAATGTTGCTCCACCAATGATTTTTTTGTTTGTTGCCCTTGAAAAGCTTGATGCCTGTCTTTCCCAATCCCCCTTCTACCGGTGAGTAACTTAATCTTATTGCCTACATACCCTGAATTCTAATTTTTTTTCTAGGGCATGTCTCTGAGTTGATTAATTTTGCATTTTCTAGGCACACAGTGGGCCCTTTTAATATGTAAGAAAAGTTTTTTCTTAGTTCTGAAAAGTTTTCTTTGATTATACTTTTACATATCAGTTATAGCAAGTTTTATTTTCCTTCTTCAGAGACTTCAATTATGTGTATTTTGAATTTTCTTTTCATGTCTTCCATTTCAACCATTTTCTTTTTGACCCTGTTACTTATTACTTTATCTTATTTTTATCCTTTTTTTTTTTCATGCTTTTCTTCAAAGTCTCTTAGTAAATTTCACTAGAATCTATTATAGCTTGGGTACCTCTCAATTTATTCTTTATTTCTGAGATGGGCTGGTTTTTTTCTTCATATTCTTTGCTGAGATCAATCAACTCTTATTTCATCACCCGCCCCTTTTTTTTGCACTGTGATTTTAGTTTTACATTTTTGTCTCTAGTTTATAACCGTATCTACATCTACATATCTACATCTAATTTCCAAATGCTCATTTGAGGATTTTTAATTCAGTTAAAAATTGTGTTAGCATATTCTTTTGGTTTGTGGTTTTTGGTTTTTTGTTTGTTTGTTGTTGCTGTTTGTTCATACAGAGCATTTCATCAGCTGAAGTATTTTTATTTGAATTTTCTGTTTTCATCTTCCATTAACTTTGTGTGTAGTTGGTTTGATTTTTTTTTCTATTCCTAGTCATTTTGGGGGTTGACTCTCTAGTCCAGGATTACCTCCTTATGACAGCCTAGTGAAGCCAGTTTCTTTAATGAATGCTCTCAGTGGTAGGGGAGACACAAAAGATTAGCATGCCTTGTTTCTCTTTCATTTCTGAAAGGTCCTCAATTTTTCCCTTCCCTTCTTTCTCATTTCTGCTACATCCTCAACAGCATAATCTTTTCTCTATTTCTATGATTCTCACTAAGAAGGAATGCTCTTTGAGGCTGCTTTCTTCAGTATTACTCATTTTCAAACCTTTTTCCTATAGCTAGTACTGTGAAGTGCCAAATACCAGACCTCAAATTTTGCCACTTAGTATTGTACTTCCTTTTTCTGTGGTCTATGACTCGTTGATGTGCTCCACTTTTTAATGGTATCTCTTAAGTTTCCCCTTTCCTACTTTTGGCACCCACAGGCTTACAGTAGTCTTAAGATGTTTGTTGGAATGTGGTGTTATATCTCTATTTATAGGTAACATGATTTTGGTATTTTCTGCTTCCTACTAAGGCTAAACACTTGAGCCATTTGTGATTGTGTTTGCACTCCTATTTTGATATTATCACTGGGTGAAGGACTTGAGAGATTCAGGTTCAGGAGGATATCATCTCCAGTCCCACAATTTTTAAATAGATTTTGAAATTGCTCATTTTGTAGGTTAAATGTATAAAGCTGCTTTGGATTTGTTTTCTATACACCTTATTATATTTTTGAATTTTAAAATGTTTTTGTGTCTCTAACTTGTATATCCCTAAATGGGCTCCATACTTTGAGGAGAGAGATCTTGTAATTTTGATATTTATCATAGCACCTAGTACACTAACATACACAGAATAGTTTCTCAATACATTTTATTTCATTATTAAAACTTTTTATATAAGAAATTATAAGCAAAGTATTTGGGTTCTTTTTATATCTTTTAAAAAAGAGTTCAGACATAGATAAACATTGAGAAATTTCTCCTAAAACCATTAAAATATAGTCCAGTTTCTTTAAAAGAAGCCATATTTTAAGAGAAGCACCAATATAAGAACATGTTGTCATGAAAAAACTGGAAATAATAGAGACTAAGTAGTTTCTCCAATTCATATTTTTCTCAATAATTTCTCTGTAAAAAAACAAATGGAGACCAATAAATTTTGTTCATTTTAACATGTGTAAAAATTAAAGCAGCAAACAATAAGAAAATATAACACATTATTGTAATCTCTGCTATTTATTAATTCATTTAATTTAAATGCAAATTATATGTTTTAATAATCATAAATTGCTTGGCATCAGGTTGTTCCTAGTAATGAGCAAGCAGTTCAAGAGATGGCACTTTTTTGAAATTCTAATAAAGCATTCCACAGAGCGCTCAGCCTTTGTGAGCATGGTTGCCCCTTGAAACATCCTGAAATACAGAGCTGAATGATTTAAAACCTCAGAAGAAGGTTTTTAAGGTTGGAATAGGAAGCCACTCTTGGCTTCATGGCTAGATCTGAACACTGAAGTTAAGAAGTAATTTCAAATCAATCTTAGAAAGATTTTACCTCTGATCATGAACAAACAGAAGCCCTCTCTCCAGTAGGTGTCAGGAGTCATGTGATGGACACTAATGATGTCTGCTGTCTTTTATCATCTGTCAGGGACGAGTCACATTTATTTCCACACAGACAGTGAGAACATTTAATGAAACAAAACAGCATTATCGAGCTCCAGGTTTCCCAATTCTCTTTGGTCCTAGAAATGAAGCTCCAGGTTCATTAAATTGTGGCTTGTGGAGGTATACTACAATTATAGTCCACTGAACCAAAAATTATAATAAGATCCCAAAGCGAGGCTTTAATAGACACAGAGCTTCTCTCTCTATTTCAAAAGTTCAAGTTAATTCAGCAAATATCACAGCTTTAGGACATACACACACACACACACACACACACACACACACACAGAGACATATACACATAGGGAAAAAATTATATAAAAATACAAAAATGAATAAAAATAACCAAAATCATATTATCCAGAAATATCCCCTAATTTTATACATTAATCATTTTGTTTTTAGCCTTCTAGACTTTATACTTCCATGTTATTATAAAAATATGCAATTTATTTTTTCCCAGGCCTCAATAGCATGTGACTATAGTAGTACCCAAATTTTTGCTGTCTTTAATCAAAGATGCACAAATGTCAGCATATATAGGCCTACCATATTGTCATATTCTTATTTATTCACTCAATAAATATTTACTGTATTTCTGCTAGAAGCAAGGAACTTTTTAGCAACTGGAAATATACCAGTGAACCAAAAATAATAAAATCTGTCCACACAGAGCTTGTATTCTGGAGGAATAGGTGAGCAGAAATATAAAATAAACAAATGAAAAAATACATACAAATATATAAACATAATATGCCAGATGATGAGAAATGCTATGAAGAAAAAGTAGGTAAGGGAGGTGGAAAATGAGCTCTACCAGAGCCACAATTCAGACTGTTCTTGATTTGACCAGACATGCTTCGACCTGAGGGCCTTTGCACTAACTGTTTCTTCTATTTGACTCACCCATCTCTTTCTAATCTTTGTTCAAATGACACCTTCTCAATGAAGGCAACCCTAACTAGTCTATTTAAAATTGCAACCTGATGCCATCTGTCCTTACCAGCACTCCTAAGCCATCATCGTATTTTGTCACTACCTAAGACTTATCACTTTTGCATATTCCACATATTTTACTTAGTTATTATGCACTTGGTCCATTTTCACTCTTCCTCTTCTGGAATGGAAAGTCCATAAGGGAAGAGATCTTTGCTTGATTGCTAATGTATTCCAAGTGCTAAAACTAGTATCTGGCACAAAATAAAAGTTCAAAAAATATTTGTGGGATGGTTAAAGTGGAGATGTTGAATAGGCAGTTGAATATCTAAGACTCAAGCTTGGGGAGAGAAATCCAGGCTAGAAATACAAATTTGGGAGTCATATAGGGTGACATTTTAAGGCATAAGATTGGAAGAGACCTCCTAGGGAATAAGTAACAGTAGAGAAGAGACCCTTAGAAAAATCCTTAGGCATGTCAATGTTAGGGAACCAGCAAGACAGGAGCACTTTAGGAAGGAAGGCTGAGAAGAGAGGGCTGTAAGGCAGGGGGAACACCAATTGTGCTTGGCCTCCTGTCATCTGAGGAAATAAAATGTTTCAATAAAGAAAAGGTCAACAAATTTAGAATATTTGTCTTTTTGTAAAAGATAAATATGAACGGCTCTTAATTTTTACCACTCTTTTAAGTACTACACTGCAAGATAAGCTCTGTATTTCTGAGTAGTAAAAACAATTTTTGTCACTACAATTTCACTACAAAGTATTATACATTTTCTAATTTTTATAAAATTAGCTTCTGGCAATACATGCACATAAACTGCAGGGTGGCCTGGTAAATGAACAGCAAACATCCCGAATGTATTAAGATGCACAGACTTTCCTTTAGAGATCCATTCATCTGCAAAATAAGACTCCAAGGGACCTAAGGTTGGGATTATTCAAGGAAGACTTATCCTCTGCTTTCTCAATTCTCTTCCTCCTCTAATGATTTCTTCTCCCATCTGTGGTATATCTTTCTGTAAAAGCTTCACTGTTCTACATGATCTCCCTTCCAGCCAAGGGACCATCTGTGTTGGTTTTGTATCCTGCCCATGTCACCTCTGCACTCTTACTGCATGCTGTCTGCTCTTTCCTTACCGAGGGCATCTTCTTTCAGGCCCTTAATACTACCCTTTCTGTCTTCTCTTCATAATCAAGTGTCATTAAAGCTGTCTCTCTTAAGGTTCATCTACATTCACTAACTGCCTTTGTCACCCCCTTTCATTCCTTACCTACTGTACTTTAACTGTACTGTTCTCACATCTCCATCACATCTGCTTCATCTGGGATTACTAATAATCACCTAACTATCCACGTAAGTGGACATTTTCAGCTCTTACTTTGCCTATCTGTGGCACTGGACATCGTTGGAAGCTTTCTTCCACTTGACATCTTTCCTTCTCATGGCTTCTGTCATGCCATGTTATGTCCTATTTTCTCACTTCTGATTCTTTGCAGCATCCTCTGCAGCCTCCCTTTTCTCTCTCTGGCCTTAAAATGTCAGTGTTCCTTAGAAGTCAATTGGTGATCCTCTCAGCATACCTCTGTCTTTAATCTACATGAGTTCCTTGTTCCATTCTAATTAAGTTGAATTAAATTCATTCATTCCCCAATGCTCACCTATGTTTTTCTTCTCTGCTCCTTGGTCACACTGTCCCTACTTTCTAGATTCTTTTTCCTACTTTTGCCATCAATCCACTATCAGAACTGTAGTTCTGGTCCTTCAAGACTCAACTGAAATAGCCTTGTTCCTTCCTCCCCAGGGCACCTGAGCTGTACTTTTAATAAGGTGCTTACTATAGCCCATCAAGCATTAGCATTATTCATGCATCCTATCATACCCCTGCAGGCTGGCCACATGTCTAATTCGTCCTTTCCTACATTGGCCTTAGACAGCTGAAACTCAATAATGATATGACACAATAATAATTACTAGGAAAAGGCCATTTAGTTAGCAACTTTCTGAATTACCTAGCACACTCTGAATTAAGAAGTGAGCAAACTAATTCCTGTCCTGTTGAAAATACTGTGCTTGACAAATCAATGAGCGATGGGTGTGGCACAGATTCACTGACAAGTAAGTATCTTTTTCATAGTTCTGAATAATTGGACATGAAAATATAGAAACACATTTACAAATATGTGAATTACAGTGGTTATCTTTTCTTCAGTTACTTTCAATGCACCATTTATGTGTACATCAATACTGTTATTTCACACATTTTTGTAATGTTTTAGACATTTATTATGTATGACTTCACAGTTCTCTGAGTACCTTGGCAGACCTCACTCTGAAATAAAATTAACATTAATGATTATTAATAACAATTTAATGATGCATTATATTAACATGTGCGAAGATTAGGGCTTATTACACTCATTACTAATAGTTCTCATATGGTAATTTCTTTAACAGTTTTAAAATTTGTCATGTCATTATATGGGCCCCTTTTTGTTAAGCATTGCTTGGACTTACAACTACCAAAACAATGACATTTTATTAGCTAGTAATAATAATAGCAATAAAAGCTACCGTTTACTGAGCCCTGTGCCATTGTAGGCCTACTGGTAAGCACTTTATGTGTATCGTTTTCTTTGATCCTTAAAGAACTTCAGGAGGTAAACTATATTGTTACCCCCATTTTACACTGAAACGGAGGCTTGGAAAAGTGAAATGACATTTTCAAGGTCATAATCTGAAAGTAATGGATCTAAGTTTTCAAAATAAAAATGTCTGATTTCGAGTCAGGTTTTAAACCAAGCTTATTTAGCTTCTAAATCTCTTTGTTCTCAGTAAGACATATATTTGTATAAACAATACCACTTCTATTAAGTTTGCCAGTTTTTGTATTTAACATATCTAAGGTCATGCTCTACTTTGTTCTAGGAAAAACCAAATGTTCCCAGATAGGGAACTTATTAAACACATTATATATGAAGTATGGTTACTGCATTTCCATAATTTTTTGAGAAACATTATCTTAAAAGGAAATGAACCTGATAGGTTCTTATTATACAATGTTGTCTTCATTTTAAAGACTCACAAAATATATTTTTAAAAAACCCATTCTACTGGAGTTAAGTTCTCTGACTTACTTTGGAAGAGCAGAGCTAAGTTTGCTCATTCCAGTCTTCCAAAATTTCAAATCTTCATGATTCCATAAGGATATCCAAATTAAATTGATGAAAGGATACTAAGTTTCTTTAAAATTCTAAATAAGTGATGTTTGAAAGCTAGGAGACGAATGTAGTTGAGACATTTTACCAGTCTTAGGATTTCAGGCTTCTCTTTCCTCTTACCAGCATTTGTCCTAGGTTTCCTATCTGAGGATCACCCTCCTTTGGCAACCAAGGCAGAAAAATCCTCAGCCTTACCAGATCTGTTCTCTACCTGTCATCTATCAGTACTGTACAATAGGACCTGAGCAATAGGCAACCTGGACCTTCCCTGCTCTTATTTGGAATATAAGTGAAACTTTTTTTATATTTGTCCTTAGTTTTCTCTCACTTCAATTCATGTATGGGCTAATTCCTGAGGGTATTCTTTAAAGTCCCTGCCACTTTTTGATATTTGTTCTTCTTTAATACACCTCTTTACATTGAAATCCATTGGAAAGTTCCTTTTAGAGGTATATGTAACTTCTAAAGTGATGGTTCTAGACCATTTGACTGAACAAGCTTTGGGAATCTGATGAAAGCTTGGGGCACCCCTCCCCTGAATAGTGTGCCTACAGATTCAAATTTCAGATAATTTCAGGGAACTTATAAAACCAATGGCTTCCATCCATGGACATTTATAGAAAAAATTCTGATTAGAACGATGATTATTAAAGACTTTGTCATTTTCATCTTCACTAGGATTGTCACAGTTGTATTGAGGCAATTAAATTTTTAATATAAATAGTTTAATTTTTTTCTCTTTTCACTCTTTTTTCCTTCTAATTGACATATAGCACTGTGTAAGTTTAAGGTGTACAGCATAATGATTTAACTTACATACATCATAAAATAATTATCACAATAAGTTTAGTGATGAGAACTCAGGATTTTCTTTCTTAACTTTCATATATAACATATAGCAGTGTTAATTATATTAATCACGTACCTTATACCTCTAGTACTTATTTATCTTATAACTAGAAGTTTGTAACTTTTGGCCAACTTCTTCCAATTCCCCCTCCCCCACCCTACCTCCAGTTACTCCAAATCTGATATCTTTTTATGAGAGTTTGTTTAATTTTGAAGTATAATTGACTTACAACACTATGTTAGTTCCTGATGCATAACGTAGTGATTCACTATTTCTATACATTACAAATGATAACCATGTTAAGTCTAGTTACCATCCATAACCATACAAAGATATTACATTATCGTTGGCTATATTCCCCACACTGTATATTTCATACCCCTGACTTATTTATTTTGTAACTGGAAGTTTGTACCTCTTAATCTCCCTCACCTATTTCCCTCATCTCCTTCAGCCCCTGCTACCCACCCCACCTGGCAACCACCTGTTCTCTGTATCCAAGTGTTTGTTCATTTGGGGTTTTTATTAGATCCTACATATAATTCAGTATTTTTCTTTCTCTGTTGGCTTACTTTACTTAGCATAACATGCTCTAGGTCCACGCAGGTTGTCACAAATGGTAAGATTTCATTAATTTTTTTTTATGTCTGAGTAATATTCCATAGTGTCTATCTGTATATCTGTATATACGTGTGTGTGTGTGTGTGTGTGTGTGCCACATCGTCTTTATCCATTAATCTTTCAGTGGGCACTTTGGTTGCTTCCGTATCTTGGCTGTTGTAAATAGTGCTGCTATGAACATAGGGGTGCATGTATCTTTTCAAATTAGTGTTTTTTTTTTCCTTCAGATAAATGACCAGAGTAGAGTTGCTGAATCACATGGTAGTTCTAGTTTTAACTTTCTGAGGAACCTCCATACTGTTTTCCATAGTGTCTGCACCAATTTATATACCCACCAACAGTGCACTAGTGTCCCCTTTTCTACACATCCTCACCAACACTTGCTATTTGTTGTCTTCTTGATAATAGACATTCTGATAGGTGTGAGATGATATCTTATGGTAGTTTTGATTTGCATTTCCCTGATGATTATGATGTTGAGAATCTTTTCATGTGTCTGTTGGCCATATGTATGTCTTCTTCCAGGAAAATGTCTATTCAGGCCCTTTACCCATTTTTTAATCAGGTTTTTTTTGATATTGAATTGTACACATTCTTTGTATTACTGGATATTAACCCTTTATCAGATATATCATTTGCATATATCTTTTCCCATTTAGTAGATGACCTTTTGGTTTTGTTGATAGTTTCCTTTGCTGTTCAAAAGATTTTTAATTTGATGTAGTCCCATTTGTTTATTTTTGCTTTTGTTTCCCTTGCCTGAGGAGACAGATCTAAAAAAAATATTGGTGAGGTCAATGCCAAAGAACATACTGCCTATATTTTCTTCTAGGAGTTTTAAGATTTCAGGTCTTACATTTGAATTTTTAATCCTTTTTGAGTTTATTTTTGTATGTGGTGTGAACAATTAGTCCAGTTTGATTCTTTTGCATGTAGCTGTCTGGTTTTGCCAATACCATTTATTGAAGAGACTGTCTTTTCCCCATTGCATATTCTTGCCTCCTTTGTTGTAGGTTATTAATTGACCATATAATTTTAGATTTTCTTCTGGACCCTCTATTCTGTTCCATTGATCTATGTGTCTGTTTTTGTGCCAGTACCATACTGTTTTGGTTACTGTAGCTTCGTAGTATAGTTTGAAATCAGGGCCCATGATACAGCCAGGTTTATCCTTCTTACTCGATTGTTTTGGCTGTTGAGGGTCTTTTTTGTTTCCCTACTAATTTTAGAATTATTTGCTCAAGTTCTGTGAAAAATGCCATTGCTATTTCGATAGAGATTGTATTGAATCTGTAGATTGCCTTGGGGACTGTGGTCATTTTAACATTAATTCTTCCAATTCATGAGCAGCATATAATCATTCTATTTGTGTCATCTTCAATTTCTATAGTTTTCCAAATAAAGGTCTCTTCCTCCTTAGTTAGATTTATTTCTGTGTATTTTATTCTTTTTGATGCATTTGTAAATAAAATTTTCTTGATTTCTCTAATATGTTGTTACTAGTGTATAGAAATGCAACAGATTTATGTGTATAAATTTTGTATCCTACCACTTTTCTGAATTCCTTGATGAATTCTAATAGTGTTTTTGGCAGCTTCATTAGGCTTTTCTATATAAAGTGTCATGTCATCTCCAAACAGTTTTACTTCTTCCTTTCCAATATTTCTTTTGTTGACTGAAAAAAATGCACAATATGATAGTTGTGAGTTAAGTTTTATTTAGGGCAAAATGAGGACGATAGCCTGGGAGACAGCATTCCAGATAACTCTGAGAAACTGCTCCAAATAGGTAGGGGGGAAGGTCAGTGTATATGTGATTTTGGTGAAGGGGAAGCACATATTTTTTGCAGATGATTGCTGCTAGTCTTGTGAAGGTTACTGCTAGTCCCAAGGAATAGACATCATCATGAAAGATTTTAGAGCTTTTCTAGATTTGAGGAGATGCAAGAATTGGGCTCATAAAATCTCCTGAAAATATCTAGCTAGCTAAAGGCCTGTTCTGCCAGTTCTTTCCAGAGCACAGGATGCCTCATTTCTGATCTCTGCCCTGAACTCCTTTCAAGGTGTGTTGAAGGTCAATGATCTCAGCAGCTTATGATTTGATCCTTATAGAGGTAGATGGCAAGTGGCAATTTGTAGTTGACACCTTTCTTTTTCTTTCTTTCTTTCTTTCTTTCTTTCTTTCTTTCTTTCTTTCTTTCTTTCTTTTTCTTTCTTTATTTTTGTCTGATTGTTATTGCTAGGACTTCCAATACTTTGTTAAACAAAAGTGGCAAGACTGGGCACCCTTGTCTTATTCCTGATCTTAGAGGAAATTCTTTCAGCTTTTTCACCATTGACTATGATGTTAGCAGTGCATCTATCATGTATAGCCTTTATTATGTTGAGGTATATTCCCTCTATACCCATTTAGTTGAGAGTTTTATCACAAATAGGTGTTGAATTTTGTCCAAAACTTTTTCCAAATTTATTGAGATGCTTATATAATGTTTATTCTTTAAGTTTTTAATGTGGTGTATCATTGACTGATTTGCAGATATTGAACCATCCTTGCATCACTGGGATAAATACCACTTGGTTATGGTGTGTGATCCTTTTAATGTATTGTTGAATTTGGTTTGCTAATGTTTCGTTGAGGTTTTTTGCATCTATGTTCATCAATGATGTTGGCTTATAGTTTTCTTTTTTGTAATATCTTTGTCTGGTTTGGGTATCAGGGTGATGCTGGCCTTGTAGAATGAATTAGGGAGTGTTCCTTCCTCTGCAATTTTTTCGTATACTTTGAAAAAGGTAGATTTTAACTCTTCTCTAAATATTTGGTAGAGTTCACCTGTGAAACTGTCTGGTCCTGGACTTTTGGTTTTTTGGGAGTTTTTTAAATTACTAATTCATTTTCATTACTAATAATTGGTCTATTCATATTTTCTGTTTCTTCCTTATTCAGTCTTAGGAGATTGTACATTTCTAGGAAGTGGTCATTTTTCCTAGGTTATCTGTTTTATTGGTATATAATTGTTTGTATTAGTCTCTTATGGTCCTTTGTATTTTTATGGTGTCAGTTGTAACTTGTCCTTTTTAAATAATGTAGTTTTAACAATATTTATTTTAGGGTCTCACACCACATTACTCTGAATATTTTGAAGACTGTCTTCATAAGATTTGCTGACCACCTTCATTTTCTACCACAGCTATTTTGTATTATTGATTCAACTAAGGCAGTGTATATAATAGAAAAATACAAAGCTTTGATATACAACATTAATCAAGGTATTTAATATCTCTAAGCTGCAGTATTTCCATGTGCTAAATGTGATTAGGATCTACTTCATTGATTGTCTATTTGCTTTTTAATGGGTGAGAATTAAATGGGAATATCAGCCTCCCCAATAGAAGAAATGTCATTGGTTTTGTTAATTGTGGTTCTTCAGCATTGGTCCAGAACAGTACCTGGCACATAGTAGTTGCTTAATGAATATTTACTGAAAGAATCAATAAAGTATACAATATTTGACTTGCCTGGTGATGATGTCATTCTGAAATTTAAAAAACCATTACTACAGACATGCCATCTGCTAAGAATGTAAGCGAAAGAGAAACAATGAAAATATAGGAGACTGAGAGAATAAGAAATTGATGAGAGAATGCGAGAGACTAAAGCTGAAAGAGAGGCTATGAGAGAGAAAAAAATGAGTCCAGGAATAAGAGAAAGAAGTGTGTACATAAAGACTAGTTAACTGAAAAGAACCTCTATACTATTTTCTAAGAGGATGAACAAATAATAAACAATTACTCTCCTATTGAGTTGGCAGCAAGCAGCTTCCTGCAGAAACAGTACATTCAAAGTAGATTTTTGTATCTGCTGCTTAGCATTGAGTGAATATATAATAAACTTTTATTCAATTTCTTAGATTATCTTAGAGACCTTTAGTATGTCTTAAAAGTATTTATTGATAGAATTTAACCAACAAGCCACATCTCAAATATGCAGTATCCCAGAGTTTCTATAGGATTTTCTTTGGTTGTTCTTAGCATCTATTTGCGTGACATTATTATACACACCCTGTGAAGAATGCCAAGGAATGGCCACAGTTGTCTGGCACATTCTGACTATATCCAGGAGACCCATATCATTAGGATAATGACCACGAGTCATCCTGCTTGGCTGTGTGTCTGAAATCAAAATGTGAGGCAAAAGCAACATAAGTGCAGTTAATTTAAGGCACTTTTTCTCTATTTATTAAAGCTAATTTCAAGTCTGGCTTACAATTAACAATTGCCCGAAGGATTAAAATGCCCATGTCACTTGATATAACAGAGTGCCTGTGGCACTGCCCCCTGGATTTAATATTTCCAAGAATGGATTTCATTGCTTGTGACCTTACTGCTGGAAAGAGTCCTACTGCAAAATAAGTATCAACGATACCTTGGCAATGCCAAAGCAATTTATGATTTTTATGATAGTCTATACTGGCGTCTAGTATTAAAGCAATACAGCTGGAGGCTAATTAATGGGTACAGGTAGGATGCTCCATCCCAAAAGAGGGAGGTTGCCTGTTCCCTCACCGGCTGCTGGCTGCAGCTCTCATACTGATAGCATGTTGTTGCCAATGTTGCCACCTCATTAGAAAATTAGCTTTTAATTAACTTTGGAAGCTGTTGCATGGGTTTCAATAGGAGGCATACATTTGTACACATCTTGTTGCAGAATTAAACTGCCCCTCCATGTTTCTAATGGGCCTCTCCTGCCTCGCAGAAAAGCAGCAGTTGAGCTGCTTGCAGGCAACAGCTCCATGGGTAGCAGTGGCCACGCAGCTCCAGCCTGCTCCCAATTACAAAGAGATGTCTTTTAGTGCCCTCGTGAGCAGCCCCTTACTCCAAGGCCACTTGAGACATTAAGCAGCAACAGAGAGGACCACAATCCCAGATGCTCCCCTTTCATGCTTCTGACCCCCAACCTGGCTTTAATGGCACATAGTCTGGCAAAAATGTGCCTTACCTCATTTTTATATTTAAACATCTCTGCCTGAGCACAGTGGTGATAAACCTACAGACAAGATAAATAGCTAGATTATCACTCTTCTCCCCAGGGGAAAGTCATGCTGTCAATTAGGCTAATGGGGGTTCTGGGTTCAGCTTTGGCATGCCCTAACACTAGGGAAGGCTTTTTGCCCTGCATAGCTGCAAAACCCAAAGATGGATTTGAAAAGTAGCTTCGACCCTAGGGTGGCCAGTCAGCAAAGAGGGAAGTCAAGAACCTGATGATTAATCATCTGCCACAACAATGGGAGGGCAAAGAAGATGAGGCCCATGAGACCAGATCTTTTGAGCTCTATTATAATTATACAGTGCCTCCTTCAATTCTATTTGGTGGCTTAAAAGGAGATATGTGTGTTTTCTGTTGAAGAAGTGAGGCTCCATCCTTTACAAAAAATAAGTGTTCTTTTGTCATACTTTTTCAAAGCACTCATTCTGACATCTTATTTGATCTTATTACCAATCTTTGAAGGACTTGGGCAGGTGGCATTTTTCTCATTTTGCAGCTGATGGAATTGTGCAACACAGCAGAGTCTAGCAATTTCCCTGTGACCACACAGCCAGATGGTGATGGTACCAGGATGACAACCCAAATAATCTAGCTGACCTAAATTTTTATAATGGTTCTCCACTGCATCATACCTCACTCTCCAGTCACAGGAATTAAATCACCAACTGCTGACAAATGATTTTTATAAATTTATCTGTTACATTATTTGTTATGCATAGGAATCAAACCTAAAAAGTAACTAGGTTTACTACTACTAAAAGTAGTTAGGTTTACATAGTGTTAGCCCTGATTTATTCTACAACTGGGGGCACATAAGGATCACATTTTTTTAGATACCAGCAGAAAATGACACTCTATTGGGATTTTCCATTCCAAAGACAGGCTCATTTTAGTATGCATATTGGATTATAAGCAGGGTGACCACGTAGTCTCCTGATTTACCTGAGCAGATCCCAATTTTCAGCTGTTATCTAGGCATTTGATTGGTTTCAGCACTTGTCCTGGACAAAAATGGCCCAGATTGACAGTAAATTTTTTGGCACCCCCATTTTAAGTCAAAGATTTATCATCTAGTTATGTCGTCCCGTTGAAGAACCAACGCTTCCACAGCTTAGCTGTTGGAAGTTTTCAGGAAATGCTTTATTAGTCATATACTTCCTGTGCTTTCCCAGGAGCAGATAATAGTTGTGAAGATGGCAACCATCCACTGAGCACTTGCTCTGTGCCAGGTGCAATGCTTTGTATCTTACCTGCATAATTATTTCCTTTCATCGTCCCCAAGCCCTCCGAGATGGTTACCATCATTACCCACATTTTACACAGGAAGAAACTGAGGCTCACAGTGACCAAGTCACCGGCTCAAGATCCAACAGTAAGTAAGCGGCAAAGCCAGGATTTGAGTTCAAGTCTTTCCGGCTTCAAACCCAGACTCTTAACAGCTCTGATCTTTCAGAGTAGACAAAGTCTCAATCCAGGTCTGTTCACCGGTGTGTTTGACTGCTACAAAGGGGAAAACCCACAGCACTGTCGCAGGCCTCCCAGGTCATTTTCCCTAGCTTCACCCAAATAAGTGCTTCTTATGCTTTAACAGGAACAAGAATCTCATGAGGTGCTTTAATGAAATGCATATTCCTGGGCCTTTTTTTCAAAGATTGACTTGGTGGACTCCAGGAATTTCCCTTTTTAATAAGCTCCCTAGGTGATTCTGATGCTCAGTGATTTTTTTCCAACCCCACTTTGGGAAACATTGATCTAGATATTTCTAACTATTAGAAAGTTTGGATCTGAGGAGAGATTACCAAGCAGGCTGAGAGAAGCAGAGGTAGACCATCTCTTGCACTGAAAATCCCTGAAATAGAGAACAATAATGGCAGATTTTAGGCACTGGCTTTGAACCAGACATTTTGACATGTTTTATTGCATTTAATCTTTATAACAATCCTGATGTGTGTGTGTATGTGTGTGTTTGTGTATATACATTTTACCAATAAAAAACTGAGACTACTAAAAGTGAAATGTCTATTATTAAGTTATACACCTTGGTAGTGGTGTCAGAATTCAAACTTGGATGGTTAACACAACTCAGATACTTTATGTTTATTTACATGGGCTGAAATACACCAAAATTTTAATAATATCTACTACATTTATGTCTGACAGTTTTTGTCTTTTTCTTTGCACCTCATATTTTCCAAAATAACTTCAGTGTGCAAGTGTTATTTTTATAATCAGAAAACTGTAACAACATAAAAATGTTCTTATTTTTCACTGGTTGGCTCTCCCAGCAGTAAACTTTAAAATAAGGATTTGAGCACAGTAGTTAATTTGGCAGGTAACCCCTGGAAGCACTAGTAGGGAATACAGAAAGGAGACAGGAAAGACGTTGAAGAGACTGATGCCCGCACAGGATATTCATGAACACATTACCATGTGGGCACCTGAGACTCAATACTCCTGGGAACAGCTAGAAAGCTGCACAGAGCACTCTTCAGGGCTATCCCACCTGAGGGTTGAGAAAGTGGGGTTATTCATCTTCCAACTGCTGTCTGTCATTACCCAGCACATCCAACCCACCCTGTCCATGATATGAGAATGCTCCTGTGGTCAGGGAAAGCCCTCGGGCACAGAGATGCAGCTGTTTGCAGTAAAAGGACATTGGGCTTCAGGGAAGCCGACAGAGTTGGCTACATTATGGAAGCAAAGCAGGTGAAGCTCCAGCAGCAAAACTAACTAGCGTGTTTCTGGCAAGAGTTATAGTTTGACTTCTTCAGGATGTTGCAGAAGTTTACAGCCTCTTTTTTTTTTTTTTTTTTTTGTTTTTGTTTTTGTTTTTTTTTTCATTTATTATTTTATTTTATTTTATTTTTTTTGGGGGTACACCAGGTTCAATCAACTGTTTTTATACACATATCCCCATATTCCCTCCCTTCCTTGACGCCCCCCCCTCGATTCCCCCCCACCCTCCCTGCCCCAGTCCTCTAAGGCATCTTCCATTACAGCCTCTTGATTAGTCACTTCTCCTATTTAAAAATATGTAGACGATGTAAAAAACTTTGATTTCCATCTCTATTAGAGACTACACAAAGGTTTATTTTTCTGTTACTAAGATTTTTATTTTCACCATCTTGTTAAAAAGATATACCATCTTTTTAAAGAGGGAATCAGCTTATATTCATTGTGTTGGCTTTCTACTTTCAGTGTGCAAGATAAACTTACATTTGAATTCCTAGATCTCTGAGGACCATGAAAAAATGAAACAAGGGAGATCTGGAATATTGAATGTGATGTTTCTTCCTCATAGAAAAGGATGGAAGATCCATGCTCTTCCCACTATCTTGGACACCCCAAAGGAGAGCTCAATCTTATTGATACAATGAACTGACAGTTAGAACCTGACAGTCCCCATTAGTCATAACCTAAATCAGCTGAAATGCTGCCATTGGTCTTTGGGGAACAGCAGCCCAGCAGAGAAAATCACCTTTGCTAATTGAACCTCTTCTGGGGGAATTGCCAAGCTTGTGCTAAAAGCAGATGTCCCTGTTCTTCACTCCAGAAGAGGACAATAGGGATGGATCAGAAGACCAATAGATAGATATTGGGTTACCATTATGTCCCTAGATGTATTTAATGCATGCACAAATTCATATCAAAATAAACTCTGGATTGTGTAATGATAAGGACAACTCCATCTCTTTGTTCTTCTATTTCTAGCAATAAAAATTCAAAGATAAGCAAATATTGAAAACTCACACTTTTTTGAAAACTTGTTTGATATGGAGAAATGAAGATAGTACCAAAAGAATGTGATGTAGGTCTCCTCAAAAAGCTTATATTATCTTGTGCTGTGCAACAGGAAGTGTCTACTTCTCTTCCTTCATTCTGTATTTTGGCCAAAGGCATTACAATATAAGAATATCCATCTTTGTTCATATCATACACATCCTTTGCTTGAGATCCCTGAAACTGTTAACTAAAACATTTTCTTCTTGCAATTCATTCTTTTTCCTAAATCTTTCAGTTGATCTGCTACATGTAAGAGGCATGGGTCCTAAATACTAGATCCTCAAGACCATATAGATACAGCTGGTCCTAGATACAAAGATTGCATATAAATGCTTAAAGTGTTATAAATAAGTGTGATGGGAAAGTCCAAAGGCAGAAAAAGATGGAGATGGAGATCAGGAATTCACATTTGTCTTTCAAGTCCAAGCTCCTCATTTCTCTTTTCTGGACTAGACTCCCCAACAGTATCACTGCTGCTCTTGGTGGAGAACCAAGTGATTTTTCAGAGAGAAGCCTCCTCTGTTGGCCATATATTTAACTCTCCCCATGAGGACTTTTGTCATTGTTGTTTGTTGTTGTTTTATTTTTATTGGAGTATAGTTGATTTACAATGTTGAGTTAGTTTCAGGTGTACAGCAAAGTGAATTAGTTATACATATATATATGTCCATTCTTTTTTAGATTCTTTTCCAAATAGGCCGTTACAGAGTATTGAGTAGAGTTCCTTGATGTTAAATTTATTTAACTGGGTCAGACAAAACAGTTCCCAAGGTGTGGGTTTGATCACCAGGACACTGGGTCCCTCTATGGATGGCCATAAAGAAAACTTAGATAATAAACAGCAGTGTGATGTCTACACTCTGGCATGCATACTCCAGTGTAGGAAGTGAACTTAACATCAAATCCTTTAGGCAGCAATTAGTATGGTCTTGTAAAGCCTATTTTATATACAACTTAGATTTAGCCTGACCTTGGGAGAGAGACTGAGGAAGTGGGAATATGCAAATTTTGGTGCTCAACTTTCATTCATTCATTTCTTCAGTATATATCTACTAAGTGGTTTATATAGGCTAAGCTTGGTTTAGGGCAGTGAGTACACTTCAGTGAATGGGACAGTTGTTTCTAATGACAACAGGTGCTTAGAAGACAGTTCCTACCATGTTTTATTTCCCCAGCCTCTGCTCTTGTAATGCAATGTGAAGTCAGTAGGACACTACCGTAGAAATCCTCCTTTCCTGCACAGATACTCATTTCAACAGTAGCCTGACTCCAACATAATATCAAATGTGCTCAATCTTTATAGATGTATCTCTAACAACTGGAATTTCAGTCTGTAGTATATGGGTGAGGGATATGTTTTAAAACTACCCCTTGACAAGTCATTTCTTCAATTAGATAAATGAGAATGGCTTTTATTTGCTTATAAATTATATTATTTTATTAATCATCGTTAACTTCTTTAATTATACCTGTCTCAACAGATTTCCTTCTTTTTATTTATATCCTTTTAAAGGCAGCTGCATCACTTTCTTTATTAAGAAAAGAAAATCTCTCTTCATTGGTCTTGATGTATAAGAGGAATCCCAGTTGTTCTTTCCTACTACACAATCTCTGAAATTCAGTTAGGCTTTTTAAGGTTTTGGTTGCATAGCCCATGAGGTTGGGATTCCACTATGAAATTAACCAGGCAAAATATTGTACATAACACATGATTAAGTCTTTTTCCCTATAAAATTGATCTTAATTAAAATAGCAACATAAATCATTGAACTATATAAGATGTATCTGAGAAAACGGTACCTATTTTACTATAGTTTTAAAGATATAAACATCTGCTATAGTGGTTAATTTAAATGGTATATGTGGTCATGTCAAGTTTGTGTTCTGAAATTAGCCAATTTTTGAAAGGTTTTCTTCATGATTCTAATCTTTCAGGTAAGGTGTTGTGAAGAAAAAACACTGAGGACTCTAGTTAAAATGTTTATTTAATTAAGATTCATACTCTGTAGTAACAAATCAAATACTGCTTGACATTGGAATTGAGGTTTACAGAAGCCTAGAAATTCATTTTAAGTAAGGAAAACACTTTCTGAACCAAAAGTTTATAATATCGTTCCTCCTCCCATAAGAATTTTGGAAAAATTAAGTGAGAGAATGTACATAAAAGTTCTCTGCAAACACTGCTATCACAATATGTGAGGTTGCTCTGTACTTATAAGCACTGCA
Organism: Hippopotamus amphibius kiboko; assembly: GCF_030028045.1. NCBI lineage: Eukaryota > Metazoa > Chordata > Mammalia > Artiodactyla > Hippopotamidae > Hippopotamus > Hippopotamus amphibius. The sequence continues at coordinate 131,065,225 of NC_080190.1, read as the reverse complement.
AACTTTTTATTATAAAGACTATGGGTCAGTGGCTCCATGTGTCCACCTATGGTACGTAACATATGGTCAGTTTCCACACCAATGCACCATCACAGTAATGGTCAGTAAAATTAGTATTTGTGTGTGTGTGTATGTGTGTGTGTATTTTATATGCACTAGATATATATAGATGTTAGGTAGCAAGCTACGCTCACACATATATGCTCACGCATGAAAAGATGCATTTTATGTGTATTCTTTTATGAGGCATAAACATCTATAAATATCTCAAGCAGAGAAGTTCTTATCTTGTAACAACAATCGCAACTCTAAAGTGAGCAGAGTAGACTTTAACACACATTTGTAACATCGATAGACATACCACTGTAAATAGAATTATTAAGGGATATTAAAAGATATTAGCTCTAAAATGACAGAGATAACTAAATGCTTCTGAAACACAGTATAAATGGAAAGATGGAATCAAAATGCACGAAAGATAAAATAAGTATTATATTTCCTCCAAATTTGAAATATTATGAGGGCAACCTAAGACCATAAAAAAGATGACTTCTAAAACTTTATGTACACATAAAAGAGGCAATTTAAGTAGTGAGAAATTTTTCATTCAAATATGACACGAGTATGCATAGCTCTAAAATAATCAAATATAGCTTCAATTAAAAAGTCTTATTAAAATATTATGGTCAACAATTAAAGTAACAGTCATATCATTCAAGTTAGTAGAGTGTAAAACCAGAAATAAAGAAAACCCAGTCAATATAGAAAAAGACAGAGAAAGAGAAAAAAAATAAGCATAGTAAAAATCATGGTAAATATTAAAAGAAAATAATTATGATAAATATAAATGGATTTAATTTGCTTTTTGAAAGGCAGATCCTTATGTTGGGTAAGGAACTAAATCTCATTTAAATGCATTATGAGAAACACACCTAATGCACAAGGACCTTGAAAGTATGGATAAAAATGGGAGAAAAGTATATTTTCTATAGGTATTTTCTAAACAAAATAGAAATACAAAATGACCAGCTAAATTTTAATTTCAGATAAACAATGAATATTTTTTTGTCATGACAAGTATGTCCCAATATCAGATCGGCAAACTTATAGCAAAGTGAAAAAAATGTTCATTGTTTATCTGGAAATCAAATTTAACTGTGTGTCCTATAATTTAATTTACTAAATCTGCAAACCTAAATGAAAAGAATGTTAATCTAGCTGTATTAATATCAGATAAAATAGACTTTAGTTCCAAAAAAATTTCTTCAATAAAGCACAAACTGCATAAGCAATAAAGTAAGTGCTAGATACATCATACTACATTAAAAGTTTTAAACTTCTGATCAGATAAGACACTATAAACAAAGTGAAAATACAACACATAGATTGGGAGAAGATATTTGTGATTCATATAATATGCAAAAGATTAAAATTGAGAACTTATATATTACTTCTACAAATTATCAAGGAAGAAGGAAGGAAGGAAGGAAGGAAAGAAAGAAGAGGTAGAGACAGAAAGAGGGAGGGAGAAAGAAAAGCAAAGCAACTCAATAGAAAAATGATCAAAGTACACAAACAGGGCAATTCAAAATGGAAATTCAAATGTTTAATATTGTAAGATGATAAACTTCACTAGTAAGCAGGAAAATTAATAGTAAACTAATCAAGAGACATAATTATTACTTATCTGACTACCAAAAATTTAAAATTTTGACAATTCAACTGTTGAAGAAGATCAACTACAAAAGATAAATTATTTTATGCAAATAAATCAGTAAAACTAGCGCAGAAATTTGACAATATCTAATAAGTATGTTCATAGGAATGATATCTTTTGAACCAGTTGTTCTGTTCTGATATGTACATCTAGACCCATACTGTATAATACAGTAACTACTAACCACATGTAGCTATTTAAATTAAAATTTAAATTAATTTAAATTTAATTTAATTTAAAATTATTTTCTTGTACTAGTCACATTTCAAGTGCTAGTAGCAAGTGTCTATCATATCATGGTGACTAGTGGCTATCATATTGGACAAAGCAGACATACAACTTTTCCATCATTGCAGAAACTTCTATGGGACAGTGACCCTAAGAGTGTCCTTAACAATATTTCTACAAGGAAATATTTCTTTTCTTTCTGGCTTCCCCCTTGCACACTAAACTTGCAGAACTGCCTCTACCTTAACTGACAGCCATTGATCTAAGATGATTTGTCTCAGAGATATTTTCTATTTGGTTTAGCTTAAGCACTTTAAAAATATTAGAGAAATGTTACTCATGCCTGAGTATATAAATAAATGAATATAAATATTGAATTTCAGAAAAGAAGCTGAAAATAGCCCATCTGCCTAAAATAAGTATACCAAACTGGAGACGTGTGAGTCTGCAGATATATTTTGTTTGGCGAGTAGTTTGCTTTTGTTTTTGTGTTTTTAATTGCACTAGTGTCCAACATTTAAAAATAAAGAGATTATCTTTTTAAAAAAATTGCCTGGATTCTCTTAAAAAATAAAAAAAACAAAAGAAAACTGAGCCACAATTTTTGACAGAAAGCCTTTGCTAGTGTTCAGTAGAGGGAACTTTCTTAAGGTGGGCACAGCTTCCCCCAGGAGGTTCAGAATCTTCACCATTTCAGGCATTTCTGTCATCTGCCTGGTGCCTGTGGACTTTTGAGTTTGTGACCCCTGCTCCGAATCTAGAAAAATGATTTTACTTTTTTCTAGCATACACTACTGGGAGTCCCAAACACTCAAGGACTCCCAGTGATGTTGTAGTTGCATGTGGTTGACCACACCAACCTGCATCAGAATAAATCCTTGATCATCACTTGAACTTGAAAATACTAAAACATCAATTGATTGAGTGGTATTAAGATATTTTAGTTTGAGCATATGATTCTCTGCATATGTTTATTTCTGAGGTTTTATTTATATACTCATGTCTGTACGTATGCATGACAACTGTTATTTTGAGGAAATAAAGTAGAGGTGAAGGTCCAGCCATCCTCAGCTGTTAGAAGCTAATATTGTGTTAACAGATGCACCAGAAAAGGCTAGCACTTTATCACTTTGTTTACACCTGAATTGGGGAGGGAGAGGAGGAAGCACGATGTAAATAAACATAATGTTTTCAAGGAACATAAATGTTAAAACCAAGTAGCTAATTGCTTTTAGGGAAGAATACCTGACTATTCTTCACATCTGACCTGAATTCTTTCTCTTAATTAATTAGGCAACAAAAGTATTAACATAACTATTCAGGCAGAGGTTTAATGGCTATTCTTCAGGGATATTGTAAAAAGAATTGCTGCTTTGTTGAGTTTGGACACCATTTAGTTTAATAATTTGGTTTCTTGACATCTCGGGGGTAAGTCAAAGTCAGCAAGTTTAAATGGTTCTGTGGTTGGGGAGAGGGATGGGAAGAAGGGTTGATTTTAGTGGCAAAACTCCAACTACTAGGTCACACTTAAGGCTTCCTATGGAAAAAAAAAAGTGGAAGACTAGAAAGGCAGAGACAGGAGAAGAGAACTGTCTCTCAAAGATAGTGGAGGAATTAGGACTCCTTAGGACACAATCTGTTTAGACCAGTGTGTTCCAAACTTCAGTTCATAATCCATTTGTAAGTCTTGCGCTAATACCAAGAGATAATTTTTAAACAATATTTAACCTTTCTGTGTGATGTGCTCTCTAATACTTCTTGGTGGTTTTTTTCTATTCTTTATTTTTATTCTGTTTAGAAAATGTTGTCCATGACTTTCCCATTCTCTTCCTTGTTTTTCTCTTTTCTCTTTCATACACATGGCAAAGAGATGAGGCAAAGTAAGAAGAAAGAGTGCTGTAGACAATCTATGAGCTGCCATCTTATCCTGGGCTGCTGAATCTATTGCATTTTTTTCTTTTCTGAGTTTAAGGAAAAGTCAAACCCTTTGTCACTCCAAACAATAAGGGTACACATTTTCCTGAACTGTAATGCCTGAAGTCTAAAATATTAATGAGTACTAAAGCGTAAATGATGTGGGCTGATTCACAAATTCCACTAACCTATTGTATTCGCATGGGTATCAGTAAGAATTATCTAACAGGGCACCAATCTGCTCCAGCTTCTTTAAGCAGTGAGGGACTTTCTGCAGGGAATTAGATGGGTTACAAAGTCATCCTGAGAGCTTAGGAAATGGATTCCCGGTAGAGCTCTCAAGAATGCCTCTGAAAAGTCATGCCAACAGAACTAGGTCATTGAAGAAACTGCTACCCATAAGCATAATAAGAGAAATTTAGTCTTTCTTGATATCCCTGTGCCCAGTCCAGAGGCTGGCAAGGTTATGGTTAGGAACACTGCTAGGACTGGACCCTAGGTCTGTCTCATTCCTTCTGTGTCTGTGTTGCCACCATTCTGTGTTCAAGAGAGCTGGACTACTGGCCTCCTCTGTGTTCTTTGGCAACTGACATGTTCTCTGTGAGATTTTAATTCCTCATCTGTAAAATGGACCTAATACACCCTCCCATAAAGTTCTTTTAGGATCACAAAAGCAAATTCCTGCACAAGACCTGGCACAATGAATGTTAATTCCCTTTCTTTGTTAAAAAGCTTATATCAGGGGACTTCCCTGGTGGCACAGTGGTTAAGAATCTGCCTGCTGATGCAGGGTACACAGGTTCGATTCCTGCTCCAGGAAGATCCCACATGCCATGGAGCAACTAAGCCCGTACGCCACAACTACTGAGCCTGTGCTCTAGAGCCCATAAGCCACAACTGCTGAAGCCCACGTGCCTAGAGCCTGTGCTCCTCAACAAGAGAAGCCATTGCAGTGAGGAACCCGCACACCACAATGAAAAGTAGACCCCACTCTCCAAAACTAGAGAAAGCCCATGGGCAGCAAGGAAGACCCAATGTAGCCAATAAATAAATACATAAATTTATTAAAAAAAAAAGCTTATATCAGCATGCAGCACCTTATGTAGGAGTGTTTTATTCTGAAGCAGTCGACTTGATGGATTGGAAAAATGGAAGAACTATTGCCTTTTTGAATTACAGAGGTATTTATACTCATAAACACATGCATGCCTTTGAGTTAGTGTGATTGAACTGAAATTAGTGTGGTCCCTCCCTATAGAAACAGTGCTGATAGGTGGCAGTGGACTAGAATCTAAATAGCTTAGATTTTCTGTACAAATGAAACACAAATGATCAGTTTGATGAGTGTAGCTTTTTTTTTACATGATAACTAGTAGAAGGAGCATAAGCTCTGAGTTGGCATGAGTCCCTGCTGCATGATCTGTAAGCTATGTGACCTTGCTAACGTCCTTAACCTCTCAGAGATTTGGTTTCTTCATTTGCAAAAGCATTTGGGTGAATCTGTAAAGCACCTGGCACACAAAAGGTAGTCAATAAATAACGGATGTTATTATTGTTCTTGAGTGTATTTTTATCTTAATTTACTTTCTACTATTTTTAACTGGCATAGTCCCTAGGTAAGCAAATGCTAGCACAGTTTGATGGAGTACAACTCTGAAATGTATGTTCTTCCTTTTGGAAAGCCTTGAACCTTATATAATCATCATCTTATTTCTTTGCTCAGAATTTGACCTTTGGTCAATAGATCCCTGATGGCTACAGTCTCCTCCAGGGAATAGTCTCTTTTTGCCATCTCCAGGTTCCCAACTACTAAACATCAATGCATTCTTCCAAATAAAAACAAAAAAAAAAGTGCTTGCCTTTGGCTATTTCTGAGAGAAAATTTGGTATATTACATAGCCCTAGGAAAGGAATATTGCTAAGTTGACCTTCACTATTGCTATTTCAAGACCTGAGTTAGAATTCCTCAAAGAAAGAAATACTTAAATAGTCTATAGGCAAAACATTAACTTTTGAAACTGATGAGAAAGTCGGAATCCATTTGTTCTAAATAGGTGTATGAGAACTGGATTATTTGCTCTTGATTGTTTTGACAGTAAATTTAATAATAGGTAAAGAAAGAAGAAAGAAAGAAATGAGAGTCTTTAAATTGGCCATTGGTTGGAAATAAAGCAGATCCTGGCAAGCCATTTTACTGTGTAAAATAGATTATGTTATGCCATGTTCACTGCCGATAGATATTCTAGCTACTTCACACATACTAAATAATAACATCTTACAGTATATAACAATTACAAAATTAGACTTGGCTGGCTTTTGAATGGTAAAAATCCCTTTTCAAAATATAAGTATTGTGACAAAATCTGTGGGTGTAGTAAGCCCTTGGGTATCAGTGAGTTTGAACTATCAAGCAAATAAAAGACACACAGCCTATATTTTCCCATGGAGTGAATAGTGCCAAACATAAATATTGCAGCATTTAACATAAAACACCCTATGCAAAAATATAGACCTTGTTTGTTTGATTCCCCTAATGCTTTAAAAAAAGCTTACATCAAGGGTACTATAAGTACTATATTTAAGAATCTAATTCAACTTAAGGGGTTCTACACTGCCTATAAATTTTTCTGTTGAATTACTGCCTATTTTCAATTCAAGGCAATGCATTGTTCTGTGCCAACAAACCTTGTTAGATACTTAATAATACCAATAATATACAAGGAGTGACTAAATTGCTCGTGCAAAAATTAGTCATTATTAGTAATTACTGGCAACTTCTTCCCATTGGAGTTTAGACACATAGTTCAGGGACTATTCTTACTTTTTAAACTAATTTTATGGAATACCTACTATATATATAACCACGCTTAGGAGCTTTCCATGTATGCTTCCTTTAATCATTTTACCAGTCCTGCCAGGTAGGTTTTTCAGGGAGGACTCTTTCTCCTCTTTATTTATATTTCCATTGAAGGGGCCTTTTGGGGGAATTTTAAAGGGAGCATTTCTGGCTTTATTCTCTCTTCCATACATGCCCCTCCCAGGACTGTGGAGAGCCTAACAGCCAATGCATCGCATCCGACGTATCTCACAGACCGTTGCCCCTCGGTAGTGGAGAGAGACTCCTTCTTGGTTCTAATGAGCTGTTCGTTTAAATGAGAAAGATGGGGCTTTCCTGCAACTCCCTCTGCCCTTGAACACACAGACCCCGGGCATGTTCCAGAACTCACCCCGTTCTTCTGAGCCCTCTGGGGCTCCCTTAAGCTTAGGCAGCAGTTAGTGTCACTGCCCATCGCCGGGAGGGAGGCAGACATTCTCCAAGCAGCAGTCACAGAACAGATATTCTGAGTCTGTTTGAGGACTCTACTTAATTTCCCACTGCTGGGTGCTGAGGTCTAGATTTGGGCGGGGAGTGGCGGTCCGGCGGGGGTGGGGGGGTGGGGGTTGGGGGCTGGGAGGGGGTGGGGAAAGGGTAGGAGACGGCCATGTTGACCTCAGTCATGTCCTCCGTATATCTTTGTTATGACTCAGGCTTTTGGAGTAATCGACATCCCTAAAAAGGCTGGGGCTTTGATTTTCAGTCATCTCCCTGCTCTCCTCCTTACCCTTAAGCCTTGAAGGAGATGAAAACTATGTAATATGGACCCCAAACTACAACAGGAGTGACTATATTTTAATTGGGAGATGACAGATGCGGGGAGGTGAATAATTTATCCTAATTGACCATATAAATAGGTATGATTTAGAGCAGTTTCCACCAAAGTGGGGTGTGCCAAGAAAATATTATAAGCTATATTTATATTATCTTTATATTAAAATGATCAAGATATTAAACTTTACTAATATTTAACATGGGGCTCAAAAATGACACCTCTGTTAGGTGTGTTGTATATCAGGCATTCATTTATCCATAAATATACAGGGCTTATCTACAATGCTGAGAGGCTTTCAGCCTTGCCCTCACTCTCATTTGCTTTCAGAATTGCAATGTATTGAGCTGTTATGTGCCATTAGATGGATTTAAAGATTATATTCTCTGTCTAAGTAAATGAATATTGCCACAAAATAGATGAGTGGCTTATAAAAATTCCTGTAAAGAAATAAAAAACTGAAGGTAATACTAGTAACGTAAATACAAGCGAACGACAAGAAAATGGCAAAGCTTAGATTTCTTACATACTAGGACAGGCTTTTGTTGGTCATGTCCAAGAGGATAATAATGATAATCTAATCTGATCCCCAAAGAAGTTGAAAAATACTTAGAAAATACTGTGGACTGTATTTAATATATAGATTTCATCCACCATATTTAACTAATAAACCTCATCTTGCCTTGAGATATTAATAATGTGAAGTAATAATTAGCAAGACATTTAAAATCTAGACATCTAAACCATGAGGCAAGCCTTTTTTTTCTTCTTCTTTTCTTTTTTTTAACACAAAGTTATTTGAAACATCTCAGAATTATAAAAAATTTCATTAAAGGTGGTGATAAATGTTTAAAAGCATTTTTGGGTTTCTTAATGTAATGATACTATAGTCATGCATGTAATATATACATAGATATATATACACATATAACACTTTCAGTTCTTCAATTATTTTTTCATTTTGGTGGTGAGAATTCAAAAATATTTGGAGATTCCTAGACCAGAGGATTAGTGCAAGCCTAAAGGGAGATTTCAGGTGGCATACTAAAAAATGAGTTGGATAGCATATTTTGCAAATATTTAAGCAACATGAATCTGAAAGGTATCTTATTAAGATACTGGGCTAAACCACTCGATTGAAGCAATGGATTCGATACAACTAGAATACATTTAAAAAGATAAAGTTCAAGGGCTACTCTTTGAACTTTATCTTTTAAGTGTATATTTGATAATGAAAATTTCCACTTTTCAACTGCAGGATGGGTAAACAACAATGTAAGAAAAAAAAACAACTTACAAGTTTGTCGAGACAGATGTGATGCACGTGCCATAAAAGATAATTCAGTGTCTGGCAGAATGGACAGAAGTACTTCTTTATCTAGAATGTAAAATAGTCAGGTCAGACACCTGGGACATGGTTTGTGGTCAGAGAATCTTTTTTAAGTAGAAGAGCAACCAAGGGAGAGGCAGACAAAAGGATTCAGTCTTAGGAATTGAGGATATTAACTTTAAACATCCTCATAGATATCACAAGCCTACTAATATTTAAAGGATGACTATGTGAAAGGAGAATCACCATTTTGCATGATCCCCAGGCAGCCATGTGCCATTCAACTCCATAGCACAGCAGCTGCTCCCACCATGCCAAGCTCCGTGAGCTGGCTAGAGTCTGGGTTGAAACCTGGGGTCTGGTGGCCATTACACTCCACAGATGAGGCCTGTCCTTGAGGACACCCTCTACTTTAGGATTCAAAAGTAGAGCTTGGATTATGGCTCCCCAAGTGACCATTTGAGGGCCAACTATTGCAACCTGAAGATAGAGGAGAATTAGTATAGGTCATCTTTGACCTATACAATAGTGGTCTGAGGAAACTTGGCAGATAACTCCACTTCCTTTATCCCTTGTGTGAACTGCCCATTTTGAGTGAAGGCGCTATTCTGCTGTGCCTCCTTCTGGCTTATTGTACCTGCTACATGTTCTCTTTCATTTCTTCTGGGCTTGTACCACCTAAATACATTACCTCCACCTTATCCTTGCTTCATGCTTTGCTTTTTACAGGACCTAGGCAAAGACAGCTAGTTCCCAGAATGTTAACACATGATGCGATGACAATAAAAATAGAGAAATATTTTGTGGCCAGGTATGTTTGGAGAACTCTGTATTAAATAAAAATAGATTCACTTACTGCAGAACTTCATAAATGAGGTAGATCCTGTGCAGTGCACCTGGAATGTCGGCATAATATAGAATGAATTTGGGGAACGCTGTTTTAATTGGCAAAATGAGGAGCTATTTTTCAGCTCAACTTTTATCGTCAGAGGCACAATTGTTTTATTGTCAGCATTGTTCAAAGGCAGAATAAAGGAGCCCAGGAGATTGTTAGTTCTGATTGTTACTGAGTGTGAATATGCACTGGGAATACCCAGACAGTAAAGAGATGAAGAGGAGTCAACTCATCAGATGATCTGTAAGGCCCATTCTAGTATTTGGAGTCTACTACATTTCACTTTATTATCTAACATTTTTACTTTAAAGACTGGACTGTCTTTGTCATTTATAGCAGATCATATGGACACTCCATTTATAATAATTTTTTTAGGCATTTCTTTGAAAGAGTTGTTCACCTTCTTGCCCAGTATACTACATAACAGTCCCACACCAACAAGAGTTAGAACAGTTTATGATATGTAATCAGTCTCAAATAAATGATAGTTTTCATTGTCATTATTTTTCAAGAGAAGAAAATTTGACCATATTTGGTAAATAATTCAAAATGGTGGATTTAGAGAGGATCAGCTAAATAAACTTCAAGAATTTAATTCTTGGTGACCAGTGCCTTGCACTTCACACCCAGAAATATATTTTTAATACATCTTTATTGGAGTATAATTGCTTTACAATGTTGTGTTAGTTTCTGCTGTACAACAAAGTGAATCAGCTGTATGTATACATATATCCCCATATCCCCTCCCTCTTGAGCCTCCCTCCCACCCTCCCTATCCCAGCCCTCCAGGTCGTCACAAAGCACAGAGTTGATCTCCTTGTGCTATGCAGCAGCTTCCCACTAGCTATCTATTTTACATTTGGTATGTATATATGTCAATGCCACTCTCTCACTATGTCCCAACCTCCCCTTGCCCCACTGTATCCTCAAGTCTGTTCTCTATGTCCACGTCTTTATTCCTGCCCTGCCATTGGGTTCATCAGTACCATTTTTCTAGGTTCAATATATATGCGTTAGCATACAACACACCCAGAAGTACTGCGTTGTTTATAATTTATACCATGTTCATGCCAGGCTCTTGTATATTCTGCTCCTTTGCAGGTCTAGTCTCCTCTCTCTGTAATACTCTCTTCCTGCCATAATGTCTAGGAAATAACCATTTATCTTTTAGGTATGGATGCAAAAATATACTTCTTCTCTGACTTCCCCAGACAAAACTAACAACCTTCTCTCATGCTTCTACAAGGCAGGGTCTTGGCAGAAAGTACTCCAGCCGGTTCAAATAAAGAAACTATTTACAGAGGAACAAGCAAATGCTTTCAGAGACTAGAAATGATGAAAAGCCATTACAAACTCTAGGGATGAAGGGGCAAAAGGAGAAACAAGGGTTCCTAGGGCCAGTGAGAGTGGAGCTATGGAGGAAGAGAGCTTCCATTCTGCTGGAGCTCTGTTACTGCCAGAGACGTGCACCTAAGCAGCCTCTCATTGGCGGAAACTAACTGCAAGTCAAGTGGCAAGGGAATCTGAGGGATGTATTCTCAGAGGTATGCCCACCTTCTGTGGCACAGGGAGAAGAATGGATGCAGAAGGAAGGGGAGATAAATGGAGGATAACCTTCTTATTGGCATTTTATCCAACTTATCACACTAGATTTTTCTTTATGCGTCGATCTATCTTCTCCTTGGAAAAAGAGATGCGTGTTTTGTTTTGTTTTGTTGTGTTGTGTTGTGTCTATATCCTTAGTACGTAATAATGCAGTGATAAGTATAAGTTGGAAGTAAGGAAGGAAGAGACGGAGGGATGGAGGGAAGGAGGAATAGAGGAAGGAAGGAAGGAGGGGGGAAGGAAGGAAGAAAGAAAAACGAAGGAATGAAGGGAGGGACTGAGGAAGGACAGGAGGGATGGAGGAAGGGAGGAGTGATTTGTGTTATACGTTAAGCATGTTTAATAAAAAGTAGCAGTGCAACCCCAGTGAGACAGTCGAAGAGGCAGCAGGAATTTAAAGTCTAGAAGCAATGGGCTTCAAGTAGTGACTCAGAACCCAGCAGCGCATCATTTGCACTGTGTGTTCCCAAATTAGAAACTTCCTTTTGGCTTTGCACTGCCCTAGATTTTAACTTTGTGTGTTCGCTTTAGACCTTATGGCATAAGGGTCCTTCACACAAGGTCATTATTTTGGAGGTGCCACAACTTCATCACCATATTACGATGAATTAGAGGTATTTTTGGAATGAATTTATTTGGACTGAAGTTGCTTGATGCTTTACGTACTGATCATATTATCTCAGTATCCTATTTGGACGTTTTAAGTGTTTTAAAACATTCACTTTTCTATTCACTATCAAATTCTCCGACTCCCTGGTGACCAGCTACTATTTTAAAAGCTTTTAGATTTCTTTTACTGGAGACCTAAAGATGGAGTTAAGGCTTCTGCAAATATCTATATGATGGTGTTTAAATATTAAGTGTTCCTGAAAGAGCTGCAGTATTCAGTACAAATACTGAAAATTTATGTAAGTGCTTTAAAAAAATAACTTTACAGTGTTTAGAAAATACCCTTAAGCTATAAGGAGGGAAAGGATGATGTAGAGGAAGGGGAGGATAGACAAGGGAGGCGTGTATTCTAAGTTTATTTTGTACTTTGCCTCAAGTATTTTTGAAATATTGAAATTATGAGAAATTTTTAAGATAACCAAATTTATACTTTTTTGGAAGGAAATATATGCTAAATTGTTTTATGAAATTTGATCTTCTTTGCTCAGTAATATTCAATTACTTGGTATTTATCCTGATGTAAGTGTAAATGCTCTTGGTAACTTTCCATTTCTAATCTGACCCTTTCCCTATTAACCCAACTTTACTTCCCACTACTCCATATTTGTTATTCTTGGTTCCTATCACTAATATTTTCTTATCATCATCTCTGAATGTCTTACATATGTTATTTGGTCTCATAAATATTTATAACCTTATGCAGTGGGTGGGAAATACCAATATAAATATGAATAATAGGGCCCTGTCATGTAAGAGTGCATAGTTTTTCTCATTGGTGGGAAGGGCATGTCGATGAATAATTACTAAACAGCCCTGTGAGTGCTAAAGTGGAGCTATTTACAAAATGCTAGGGGAGCAGAAGAAGAAGGTAGGATTGACAACTGTTTAGAAAAGTTGTGAGAAAAAAAGCTTCATTTCATCTGAGTCTTGCAGGATGAGAAATAAATCGTTGCCTAAAGTACTACCAGGAAGTGGGAACAAAACATGAGTCACTGGTACAATTAATAATCCTAAAAAGAGTTTTCCATAATGTTTTATGAAGTCCAAGTTGCCACATATATTGAGGCCCACTCTACACTTATTTCACACGGATACTTCCTCTGACCTAAAAGCATTTTAGGGAGAAAGCAGTTATTCCCAATTCCAGACACCCAGTTACTTAGATACCTTCTAAAATCTCCATATACTAGCTATAAGAAACTTGTAAAAATATTTCATAAACTTTTCTCCAACTAATCAGTTACTTTCTGAAGGAAGTTAGTACCATTTCATGTGGATACAGTCATTGCTTCTATTTTTCAGAAAGCTGGAAAAGTGCATTTTCTTCCCAAGAAGGAAAAAAATAAATACGTTGAAGCAAAAATCAAACAATAGACATTTAAACCTAGTGTATTTAAAATGCTAGTGTTTAGATAATTTAATTTCTTCATTGGGGAAGAGAAAAATTTAATTTAAATACTGTTATTATGTGGATAGCACTGGGGTAACAAAGACCAGATTTACCATACTGACTCATACAACCAAAAAAACAGACAAAATATAGGAAACAATGGTTTTAAGGTATCGGATATCATGCAACAAAGGGCAATATTTCTGATGAGAAACAGGTGAAGTAAGCTCTAAAACTGTCCCAGCTCGTTGCCTTGAGAGAGTTTCCAGGCCACAGTACAAGGAAAGGAAATCCAAGCAAAGCTTTACAGATTCCTTGAGCTGAGGAGACAGAACTGAGATTGCAAAGAGACCAAAGCATCCAGAATTTTCAGGACAAAGTACCATAGAGGAAAGAACTGCACACAGAGAGAACTCCAGGGAACTTCGGCCACTCCCCCTCACACCTTCGGCTGAGTGCTGATCAGTGCAGCCACGTGAGAGAACTGCTCACAGCTGGGGAAAGAACCGCTCAGACGTATTAGAGGGAAGAGTGCAAGGTGCTTACACGGGCTAGGGAACAGTGCTTATTCCCAGCAGTCGGGGTAGAAAAACTCCTAATTCACAGGTCAGTGACTGGAGTCCAATAACCCTAGATTAAAAGCTGCTTTGGTTCCAATCTAACAAATCTTAAAAACAAGGCCCAGCATAACCATACTGTTTCCAAGTAACTCCACCTGTTCCAGAATACAGATCAAGTGTATTTGTAGCAATATATAATTATCCAACAAGACATCCAATAAAAAATTACCAGACATGCAAAGAAGCAGGAGAATACAACCCATAATGAGGAAAAAAAATCAGTCAAAATTGACTGACACAGATGTTAGAATTGGCAGACAAATTTAACAGTATTCCATATTTTCAAAAAGTTAGAGGTAAGATAAAACATGTTAAGCCGAGACATGGAACATATAAAAAGGGACCCAAATCCTTCTTCTATAGAGTAAAAGTATAATGTGTGAGGTGATAAAATAAATTTAAAAATAAAAATAAAGGACTAGGTTAGATAATTGTTGAGGAAAATATTACTGAACTTGCAGACAACAATAGAAACTACTCAAAATAAAACAGAGAGAGAAAAAGAAAATGAATATGGTATCAGGAAGCTTTGGGAAAATTTCAAATAGCTTAACAATAAACATATTGTTTATTAAGGAATGTCTAAGGGAGGGGCAGAATAAAAGGTTCAAGAAATAGGGCCAAAAATCTTCAAATTTTCTGACAATTGTAAACCCACAGTTCTAAGAAGCTCAATAAACTCTGAGCACAAGAGATGAAGAAAAGTATACCACAGCCCATCATAATCAAATTGCCTAAAACCACCAATGAAGAGAAAAGTCTTAAAAGGAGTCAGTAAACATAAAGATAATAATAGAGCTCTCATTGGAAAGAAGGCAGGTGAGAAGACAATGAGTCACCATTCTTAACAAGTAAAAAGGAAAGAAATAACCTGTCAACTTAAATTTTCTAGCTAGTGAAAATATCTTTTTAACTGAAGGCAAAATAAAGACTTTTAGACCTGAAAATGCTAAAAGAATTCATCACCGGCAAACCCAGACTTTGAGAATTGTTCAAGGAAGCCATTAGGCACAGGAAAAATGGTACCAGAAGTAAATGTGGATGTACACAGGAAATGCAAAGTGTGGGAAATGGTGGCTACATTGGGTGAATGCACAAGATTATTTTCTTATTTTTTAAACCTCTTTTTAAAAGGTGACTAAGTAAAAATAAACAGTGTAGGCTGAGGCTTATAACACATGGAGAACTAAAATGTATGGCAACAATAACACAAAGACCAGCAAGGAGAAATAGAAGCACACTGTTGTAAGGTTCTATGCTACAGGTGAAGCATTATAGTATCACTTGAAGATGGAGTGATAAGGTAAAGATGTACACTATAAACCCTATACTATAAAGCAACCACTAAAAAGCAAAACAGAGTTATAGCTACTGAACCAACAAAGGAGCTAAAATGAAATGTTAAAAGTACTCAATCTAAAATTAATGCATTTTAAAAGACAACAGCATTTTTATTACCCCGTATGAAAGCAAAAGGCTTTATATACATTATAGAAATATTTTCACCAAAGGAAATTAACATCATTTATATTGTTTCCCTCGATGTCTTAGAATGATAACGGTATTGATATAGACTCAGAGAATAACACAGTAAATATATTTTGTATACCAGAAATCCTTTACCACTTTTTGCCACAATGCACAGAAAGGATGCTTGTAACAAGTATGATGCATTTTCACTGCTGGAGAAATGCATATGCAGGTGCTTTGCTAAAATACTTTACCTTTCTCTATTATATAAGAAAGAATTTAAAAACGTGTGAATGAGAGTGACAATATTGACCTCCAGTCTTCTTTAATTTATATTAGAATTATATTCACATATGCCAGTTATTTCTTACTAGTAATAAATTACCAGTGATACATCTCACAGTCTGTAGAACCCAGCCTGTCTGTCTATAGTTAAGAACAGATGGCTTGAACCTATTTCCCAAACTCAAACCCAACTCTAACAAGAACACTCTTGCTGCATAATGGTTGTTTCTCTTCAGCCCCATCCTCAGTAACTTGGTTGCTTCTCTCCTTATTACCATTATTCCTTAAATCATTGTGTCCATTATAAAAATTTCAAAAGTTTGCAAGTCTATGGAATGATTCAAGTTAGAAAACATTGCCTTAGGCACGGTTTTTCAAATATATTTTTTAGCTGTCTTTTTGATGGGAACTGGATGGAAGCCAAAACAAGAAGACATTTACTAATGAGACTAAAGTACAGGCACTTAGTGTCTGTCCTTGAAAAGAGATCTACATTTCAGGTTCTCGATAGTCCAGTACCAATGGAAGACCAACTTTCTATGAAGGGGTGTAAATATTCAGTTATTCCACGAAGGCATTGAATGACTGCTCATACCATGCACTGAGCTCAACACCAGTGAAATTATGGTGACAAGCAGCTAACTCTGGTTGAGGTGGAATCCCAGTGGGGGAAGACAGCAGTGAGCAAATGCGTGTGCGATAAAAAGCCATGTCATGGGACTCTCCGGAAGTAGTTGGGGGAAGAGGATGCATAAATGTTCCATTTTATACTACTCTAATTTTTGAATTTTAAGGCCATGAATTACTGTTGTAACAGAAATTGTGTACTTTGAAATTGCTATTTTTGTTTCTCCTTTTCTTGTTTTTGTTTTTCTGCCTGTGTTACTCTGATATTTTGTGATTATTACTTTATTTCTAATTTTAGGCGGCTGGTATTTGAAAGATCTTTTCTGAAAATGTAGATTTTTTGACCCAAAATAAGAAAGACTTTGGGAATATACTCAAGAAGTATGCCATATCTTTGCATGGTGACATATTGTAACAAAACTTACCATGATCATTTAAAAATGTCTAGAAATAGTGAATCATTTTTTTTTTGCAACAGGAGTGACCATAGTGTTGTAGGTCAATTATACTTCAGAAAAAAAACAAACTCATAGAAAAAGATTAGATTCGTGTTTAATAGCAGTGAGAGGTAAGGGGGAAGAGAAAATGAATGACGGAGATCAAAAGGTACAAACTATCAGATATAAGATAAATAAGTACTAGGGATGTAAAGTACAACATGATAAGCATAATTAATACGGCTATATGTCACATATGAAAGTTAGTAAATTCTGAGTTCCCATAAAAAGAAAAAAAATTTTTGATCTCTTTAATTTCAAATCGATATGTAATAATAGATGTTCCCTAAACTTATTGTGATAATCATTTAATGCTGTATGGAACTCAAACCATTATACTGTACACCTTAAACTTATACAGTGTTGTATGTCAATTATATCTCAATAAAACTGGAAGAAAAAAATACCGTGTGTGTGTGTGCACGCACATACACGGTATGTGGGCATGCCTCTGTGTGTGTGTTAGTGTGTGCTGGTAGCAGAAGAGGTGAAATTGTCATATTTCTTATATCCTACAGCCTTAGTAGGATTAAAATGGTGCTTATATTTATGGGGCAGTGATAGGGCTGGTTGTGGTTCTTAATATCATTTACTGTTTTTTTCAAAGGTGCTGTCTCTCAATTGGTTGCTCAGGGCAAACCACTGATTTTATGAAGCTCAGTGTTTCCTGTTTAGAGCCAGGTCTCTAAACTCGGAAGACTGGCTGAGAGCCAGCTGACAGGTGGAGCCCACCATGGTACCACGGCAGCCATACCCTGAGCCCGGCCTGTCACCTGACAGGTGGAATCTGCTGATGAATTTGGGATCTTCTTAGCAGCACGCCCTACATTTTCAGCCAGGCAGTCAGCCTCACAACCTTCAGGTGTGACTCTAAAGTGCCACAGAATAAGCCATTTCTAACTGTCCCCATTGAAGGCAAAGCAATTCTCAGAAACACAACACACAAGCTAATAAACAAACAGCTGTAACTTCATTCATATTTCATAATTCCAGGCTTATTCTCCTGAACGAGATATCACATTTCCTGGAGTACAGCAGTGTAAAAAGAGTGACTGTGACAGCTGACAGGTGAAGTAGGTCCTTTTGCAATGCAAGCAAGCTTTCTGATCTTGGGCCAATGGGTCTCACCTGTCAGCAACTGCTGACAACACAGGGCTCACTGCCAACAGCAGGAGCCCTGTGACTTTGACATGGCAGATGGGAGTCAAATATAATAGCTGACAAGTGAGATGGGCAACCCAGGGAACGTACTCCTGTATTTTCCAGGGTTGGAGTCTATATAAAAAATGTGTGGTGCAGCCAAACTTGCCTAGTAGCTAGACCATCTTCTGTAGTCCCAATGAAAAGGCGGAGACTGGACACCTCAAGTAAATAATCAGAAGTTAGTGCCTATGATGTAGCAGATATTTACAAATATTTTCTCTGTCTTCAGAACAACCCTCCAAGGGGATGGTCAATGTTTTGCACATGAGAAACTAAAGGTCAGTTGGATGAGCATCTCAGGGCCACACAGTTAAGTGTGAGAAGAGCTGGGATCAGGCATAGATGTGCCCAGCTCCCTAGCTGGGCTGTTTCCAAAATTCTGTTGCTGGCTTCCCAGCAATTTCCTGTTTCTACAGCTCAGTCAATCATGTCTATTTCACTTTTGTAGTGAAAGGGAGGAATGAATAATAGGAAGAAAGTATAAATGAAAAAATAAAATAAATTAGAAAGAATATGATGTGTTCATTTTTGCTGTGGACAATAATTGGCTTATTAAAAAGTTAAATATAAACTTATCCCAGGAAACTGGCACAGTGTTTTCAAATACCAGACCTAAACATGAACAGGAATAAGTTTAGGAATCCCCTTAGAAGTATGATGTGTAATTCATATGTAATATGAATATAGTTAGACAAAAAGGAAAGTGGAAGATGTCACTTTCTAAAAACCTGCAGTATTTTTTACATTCTAGGGACTAGCAGAATTTATTATAGAAAGAAAAACTGCTCTTTTGTTTGGTAAAACATCTTACTAGAACTTTTGAATATACCAAGATAGGACAAAGAGTCTGTATGGACTAGGGAAGTTAAGAAAAAACAGTTAAATTGTGTGATTAAAAAAAGATAGACTCCTTGAGGGTGAGGAAGTCACAGATGTAGGGGCTGGGGATGGGAGCAGAGAGGATGGAGGAATGGAGACGGGGTTTGGGAGCAGCTCACAGAGAACAATGTCGGTTTTACTCTAGCTCAGGAGGGAAGAAGGGTCCAGATGACTCAGTTGAGCTCATGTACTTTGGAAGTGATGATAGTGGATACTGATTTTTGTTTACTTTCTTTGTAATGTAATTTCCTTATGATGGATGCTGGTGTTTGTCAATCCTCTTAACACACAACCACTGTGTGCTACCAATGCCTTTGGCTAAAAGAATGAAGGAAGGAGGTTGTATTCATTTTTAGAAAAAGCCAGTAAAGGGAGCAGTAACACAGCTCACACTCTGAGACTAGCATGATGCCAGGAGCATCCGTGCAAGGGAGGACTGGAATCCTTTGTGAGTTCCAGGAAATGACCAGCTGTCGAGATCACCAAACTCCAAGGTGGAGCTGAGAACTGTTACTGCAGGGAAGCAGGATATCTTGCCACTACATCTAGTCTTCTCTGTGTAAATTACTCGCTTGGTGATTTCATTGTAACTCGTGACTTTAAATATCATCGTTATGCTGATGACCTCCAACCTCTCCCCACCCCACCTAGCCGCTCCACTTGGGCATCTAATAGACATCTCAAACTTCATGAGTCCAATACTAAACTTTGACTTACTAATTCTGCCCTAATGTTCCTCATCTCAGTAAATGACATTACCATTCATCCTCAGACAAACCTAAACACCCTATTACCCTCCTCAACTCCATATTAGAATATGGATCCCATGCCTAAGACATATCTCAAATGTGATTACTTCTCATAATCTTCACACAAAATGCTCTAGCTGAGCCACTGACCTGACTCCTCACACAATGGCCACCGATAGGATTCTCTGATCTCACTCCTGCCCCCAGTCCTGGCCACCTGCCCTGTGCCTCCCTGTCTGTTCTCCACAGAGCAGTGAGAAGGAGCCTTCTACAGCCTAACTCAGGGCAGTCCTCCTGTACTCATTGCCCTTCGATAACCTTCCTGAGGAGATGTGGTCAGCTCTCGTCTTGTATCTCAATGGCTAGCACAGGGCCCAGCACAGAGTGTTTAAGGATGCCTGTTTGTTTACTGACTAGAGAAATATAATATTCTTCTACCCGAATAGGAAGGCAGTGGGAACTGGGGAGGTGTGTGATACTGAAGAAGGTGCTATGTACTCTTCAGCAGCTTTCTTTTCAAGGCTAATTTCACAGCAAACATGGAATTATGTTTTAACAGTTTCTGAGAAATGATAGCAAATGGCAGGAAATCTGTACATTAGCAACATAGACAACTTCATGGCTCAGGAAATGAGAAAATGCAAAATTGTGATAGCATAAATAGGGGGTTTTCTGTATATATAGCTTCCTTTTAGCCCAGTCTTGTGTTTACTGAATATTCATTGGGGTATGTTAGAACAGTGAACAATATTTTATGAGCTTGGCAAAGGGATAAATTGCTGAATGGCTTACATTTTTCCTACCAAGAAAGCCCCACAAAATGGGCCCAAAGTGGATCTTCAGCATACACCAGTCAAAGGTGATTGAAAAGTAAATTTCTTTCGTTGCTGCTGTCACTTCAGCCTCCTCTCTTTGCTGAATACTCTTATTTTGTACTCCTCAATGGCTAATCAACATCATTTTTATAAAGGTTTGTCCCTTTGTATATGTCCTCAATCTCTTTCTTTATATAGGTCCCCTGATCTCTTCTAATAACTGCATTTTCCTGTTCAACCTATGTTTTCAACTATTTTTTCCTGGGAAGATTTGTACTGATAGTGCCAGTTATTTCAGAATACTGTGGGAAAGGTCTAAATCTCTTTATTACTGTACAGATTCCTAAGCAGTATTCTCCTGACCTTCTTACACTTCCTTCTGAATTAAGACCTAAGGGACTTTTCTTGATATCCTTAATCTAGTGGAATTTATTTGCTGTACTGAATGAAAAGTCATAGTTACTATTTCTATTTATTAGCTATTTGTTGAAGGGTTTTTAAAGACATGATAACAGTGCTTGTGAAAACAATGAAACAAAGTATCTGACACATAGTAGGCACATAACAAATTTCTTTAGAATGAACAAAATGACTGAGAAAGTGAATGAGTGATTAAGTACGTGATTTAGTAGTGTTTTGACTTGACATACTAGTTCGTAGGCAGATGTGAAATTTGAATGCGATTTGAATATAATGTTTTAAGTAGCCAATAATTTTAATATCATAATATATTTCAGAATGGTTTATGATGGAGGCCATAATCCTGTCACTAAACATATGATCATCACCTAATGTAGTGTTTGAAATCTTGCCAGCTAAAATTATCAATAAGGAGGAATTTTTATCCTAATTAAAAGCTAACTTTGTTTCATAACCATTGTATCATAATTGCCTTTAAAGAGATGTTAACACATCTAATCATTTATCTAAAATATTCTACATTTCTGAGAGGAACAGAAGTCAGGAGAGCAATATTTTAAATTTGCAAAAAAAAAAAAAAAAAAACCAAAAAAAACTATGCCTTTTCTCAGTTAACTGAATCGCTGAATGTCATAATTAACTTAGCTTAAATTAGTTTGCCAAGAATTTTCTTGTTTTCTCTTTCTCTTCTGTCAGTCCTCACCTCTGGTTTTTAAAACTTCTTTCCAAAGTCTTCTACTTTTTTTCCTCACATTTTACTTTATTTCATGTGTCTTTCATTTCCTCTAATACAATCTACTGTTTCTTCCATTACTCAGTATAACACCCCTGTTATTATTCTATTTTTGCTTCTTTTCAGCAACTGCCATGAGTCACATGGGGCCTTAAAAGACATGATATAAATGTGTGTATCTCCCTGTGGCAGATTTTATTTTTGGCCCAGATGCTTCACTCCTCCTTGTATCCACCTCCAGGATCAGATACATCATTTGCAGGACCTTGGTCAAATTGAAACTGTGCAGCTCCTTGTTAAAAAATGATTAAGAATTTCAAGATAGCTACAGCAAAACATTAAAACAACTATGGATCCTTCTAAGCATGGGGCTCTGTGTCTGGACAAATAACACCCCATGAAGGCAGCCCTGTCCCCAGCCTTTGCCATCTGACCTTGCAGTTCCTTTCTCTAGAGTGACTATATCCTCATCATATTGACATTGGGTGCAATGGTCTGAATGTTTGTGTCCCCCCCTCACCAAGTTCTTATGATGACATCTTAACCCCCAAGATGACAGTATTAGGAGGTGGGTCCTTTGGGAGGTGGTTAAGTCACAAGGGTGGATCCCTCATGAATGGGATTAGTGCCCTTATAAAAGAGGTTCCCAAAAGCTCCTTTGCCCCTTGTGCCATGTGAGAAGATGGTCTTCAATGAGGAAATAGGATCTCATCAGATATCAGATCTGGTAGTACCAATAATCTTGCATTTCTTAACCTCTAGAACTATGAGAAATACATTTTTGTTGTTTATAAGCCACCTGGTTTATTGTATTTTTGTAATAGCAGTCCAAATGGACTAAGATATTGGGCTTGACCAAGCGATTTGCTTTGGCCAATGGAATGTGGGCAGGAATGACATGGTCTGCCTTGGCCCTTAAAAGTTATCAGGTGTCTCTGTCTGTCCCTCTGTTTTTTGGTGATAGCCACATGAAGGATATGTCTCAACTAACCCATCAAGATATGGGAGACTCAACCCATAGTATAAAGTTAAGTCCCCCTGAACCCAATCCACATCAGTTAACCTCACCTAACCTTCAAACCCATCAATGAGAATCAATGATTGGTGTTTTAATCTCCTGAATCTTGGAGTAATTTTTTACACAGCAAAAGTCAACTAATACACTAAATGAAAGCAGTTCATCTAAGAGGGCCTAGCAAGCAAAATTGTTTTTAGCTGTTGATCCTCAGCTCCTTCTCTCTAATACCTCACTGACCCAGCTTAGATTGTGGCCCAGTTAGTTGCCATATCAAGACCCTGACTGTGCTTTTCCCTCCAAACCAACGCCTTTAACTGCACTCTAAACTCTACACTAACTGCCTGTCCAGCTCCACTGTCAGTTCTAACAGGGGTTAGCACCCTCTCCTGCTAAGGATACCATTTCAAACACACACAATCACCATTAGCTCAAGGTATTTGTTGTGATTTCTTCTGGTCTCCCTACCTTCACTTTTAGTGATGTTTGGACTATCTTCCATCTTGCAGTCACAGTGACCTTTGAAAAGCAAAAGCCAGCTCACATCATCCCCATGATTACACCCTCTTTGGCAACATTAGCTATTGAAGTAAAATCTAAACTTCTTACACTGCCTACATCTTTGACTTCACTTCACTCCATTCCTCTGTTGTATGCTATCTTCCAACCATAATGGCCTTCCTGAAAAATGTCATGCCTATTTCCAACTCATAGCGTTTGATCATTCTGATAAAAACACCCTCCCTACCTCATCTTCAAGTCTTCCCTAAATGCAAAGTGCTCCTACAAGTCTATTCTCATTACTGTCCTATTATATTCTGGAAGATGTCAGGTCTGGAGGAAAACTGGAAATCAAGTGAAAAGGGAATAACATGATGTGCAACTTACAAAAAATAATAATAGTGGAGAAAAGAGATCAGTGACCAGATCTGGGGCCATTACACACTCTGAGCTTTGAACGAAGGAAACAGAAAATGTGACAGTTCTATTCTACACTCTCTCAAATAGAAGAATCCTAAAAGGGACTTCCATTGTTTTCCACCTTTTTTTTTTTTTTTAAATTACCTTTTTTTTTTAATGAAAATTTAATCAGCAAGTAAGCTAAATATTTTAATCTTAAAGCACATAGGTCAGTGTATTTTGATTTATTCTGGAAGTTTGGGGGATTCAGGTTTACTTCTGATACTGGAACTAAGAAGGATTTTTTTTTTTTTTTTTTTTTTTTGGCACACGGGCTTAGTTGCTCTGTGGCATGTGGGATCTTCCTGGAGCTGGGATCAAACCCATGTCCTCTGCATTGGCAGGTGGATTTTTAACCACTGTGCCACCTAGGAAGCCCTTTCCACCTTTTTTTAATGAGATAAAACATGAGATATCTATCAAGAAGTTTTTTTGTGTCCCTGCCACCTCATATTTATATTTGATGAAATATTTCTTGATTCGGGCCAAAGGCTCTCCTCTCTCTCATTACTTCATTGACTTTATCTTTCCATAATTGACCTCATGTCCCCATTTTTCATTCACAAATCAACCTACATGAAAATGAATTCTTATAAAAATTTCTGTTAAAATTTTTTTACTCTTCACCAAGAAAGAATAATGATAAAATTTAATTGTTGTTTTAAAAAGAACAGCCAATAATATTATTGCTTACTATGATTACAAAAAATATAGGAATTTGTAAAGGATAAAGAAATGTTATGCTAAACAATTATCATAAGGGACTTATGTACAAAGCATAAAAGACACAACCAAGGTCAACAGGAATAATGATTAGGGCTGTGAACTTGACTAAAGCAAGGGACTGCTATGTGAAATGCACTAAGGCCTTATCGAGCTTAGTGAAGGAGCATAATAGTTAAAGAAAGATGGACAGAGCGAAGTAGAAATGGGTCCCATCCATTGATGCACAGGGATGAGACTGAAAGATTCCACGTGCAATTAAAAGCAGTTGGGCAGACGAACAGTTCATTCATCATACGATACGTGAGGAAAGAATGTTGTCCTCCAATAGAGGTGGGAGGTAGAAGCATGGCAGAAGCTAGTCCAGCATGTGTCTGAATAGGATTAGAGCATTGGAAATATTCCCAATAAAAAAAGGAGAACAAGCCAGAAAACATAGGAGAGGAAAAGAACATTGTAACTTGAAAGTATCTTGTTGCTCAGATGAGGCTGGGATATAACTGGGAAGCAATGCTACTTTCAAGGATAAATCTGGAATACATCCTTTGCTCTGGTTTATATTCATCTAAATAGTACATTGTATTAACCCTCCTAATAAAAGATATTAACATTTAATACAAAAACATATAGTAGAAATTGATAATAAATTTATCCATTTATGATTATATCATGAATATTTTTTAAATAGGTAAAATATTTCACTTATAGAAAATTTGGGAAATAAAAGGAAAGGAAAGGAGAGAAAAAAGATGACACTTGTGATTCCCCCCAAAATGTGTTCTTATGTATAACTCTTCTTCGTGTAATCTGGAACTCTGATTTTATCATTGGTGAGTTTTATTATAAATTATATCTTCTCTAGCAAAACTTTTTGTTAGTGACTTTATGTTTTATAACCACATTTATCATAAATTTTTTACATATAAAGCTTTTAATGTTTCTTTTAAAGCTAAATCATCCTTATTTTTGAATTCTATGTTTCAGTGCATCTCTTGGTTGGGTAAATGAAATATTTGAGTAATTTTTTCAGGAAACTATTTTAGTAGTAAACTTTGTGAACCATTAATTATTTGAGATTATCTCTCATGACAACTTGGCTGGAAATAAAATTCTTAAATTACATATTTTGTCCTTATGTACTCTAAAAAAGTTGTTTCATTATTTTCTGACTTTAAACATCATGGAGAAGTTGGAAATTTGTAGGATTTTTCTTCTCTTACATGTGACCCATTTTTATTTCCTGGATTCTTGCAGGAGTCTTTATTCTTCTTTTTATTTTATTTTTTTAACTTATTTATTGGAGTATAATTGCTTTACAATGTTGTGTTAGTTTCTGCTGTACAACAAAGTGAATCAGCTATATTTATACATATATCTCCATATCCCCTCCCTTTTTAGTCTGCCTCCCACCCTCCCCCATCCCACCCCTCTAGTTCATCACAAATCACCAAGCTGATCTCCCTGTGCTATGCAGCAGCTTCCCACTAGCTATCTATATATGAGGATGAGTCAAAAATTATCTGCACTCTGGCTGTATAATTTATTTTAATTAACTTTTATAAAAGACAAATACATCATTTTTTGACATAATCTCCTTGCTTTTCAATACACTTTCCATTTGTCAACAAGCTTTTGTGTTCCCTCCTCAAAAAATGTTTTAGGCTGAGCTGCGAGCCACGAATGCACCGCTGTCTTCATGTCTTGAAGTGGATGGGTGTCAGACTCCTTCTTGATAGCTAAGACTTGTGCGACCTTCCTTGAACTTCTCTATCCATTCATACACACTTCTTCATGACAAAACACTTTCTCCATGCTGTGCACAAAGTTTTTGATAAATAACGGCACCAGGTATACCCTCAGACCACAAAAAAACAAATCACTGCACGCTGCTCTTCTTTTATGCAAATCACAAGTGGGGCATCCATTTTTGCTCGCACCGCAGTTACAAATGAACTGACGTAACACGTTCATACCTGCACAGCAGTGACTGAGGAGACAATAGCCTTGAACGGAAAGTGCTGATAAGATAGTGCAGCCAACAGAAGTTTTAAAAATACCTGGAGTGCGGATAACTTTTGACTCACCTGTGTTTGTCAATGCTACTCTCTCACTAAGTCCGATCCTCCTTTTCCCCTGCTGTGTCCTCAAGTCCGTTCTCTACATCTGCATCTTTATTCCGGCCCTGTCACTAGGTTCATCAGTACCATTTTTCTAGATCCCGTATATATGCATTAGCATATGGTATTTGTTTTTCTCTTTCTGATTTACTTTAGTCTGTATGACAGGGGAGTCTATTCTTAAATTTTTTTTTTCATCAGGCTGTATCTTGATCTTATCTCATCACATTAATTTATCTTTATACATGTTAACCTAGTTATTTAAAGTCTTATTTTAAATCTTTTGCTTGTAAGACTCAGTTACCATATATATAACTCTATGGAATATTTCTTTCTCAGGAAAGTAGTATATTTGACATACTATATCATTTTACCTGTTATAAGAACAAGAGAGACAAACTAATCCCCGTGTTTTGTGCTCCTTAAGCTTTTAATTCAATAAAACTTTACTTAGCACAAACTTGGTGTCAAGTACTGTGCTAGGTGAAGGAAAGAGAGGAAGGATAAAATATGTTCCTGTCCTGGGTAAATTTATAAATATTTTTATGTTGTGAATCTTGATAATCAAGTGGCTACTCCATGAATATAGAAAAAGGACTCAAATTTGTGTTTTAAGAAGAGAAATCTAGTTCTGCTCCTTGAGTAAAAATTCCATCAAGTCCTATTGTGTGCTACATATAAATCTATGTGTAGCAGTTTATAAATATATTCATATAAACAGATGCTTTACAGTAATAACTTCCATGTTTATTACGTGGCACATGCTGTACTAAACCCTGTTTTAGATCATCTGACCTAATCTTCACAATAACCGCATGAGTTATATTTTATCTCTCTTTTAGAAATGAGGGAAAGAAACTGAGTTGAGTTCCAAGATCAGACAATGCTTAGAAAAAATTAAACACTCAATCAAAATTTACTGAATGAGAGAATGAAATGGGGCTTAAGGCCAAGATAGTGTGAATACAATATCCTTGTCTTAACCACTATACTAAACAACTTATCAAGGGGAACAAACAAAAATAATAACATAAATAGAAACAAAACAATTCTGGCTAATGTTTAAATTTCAGAAGACAACTTAAACTAATCATGAATTTTGATTCTGTAATAGAGACCAATTTCTTGTACTTTTCGTTTTTAAGTAGAAACTTAACCTTATTTAGACATAAAATGAACATACATGAAATGTTGATAAAAC
The DNA here is from genome assembly GCF_030028045.1 of Hippopotamus amphibius kiboko. Lineage (NCBI taxonomy): Eukaryota > Metazoa > Chordata > Mammalia > Artiodactyla > Hippopotamidae > Hippopotamus > Hippopotamus amphibius. The sequence continues at coordinate 131,037,516 of NC_080190.1, read as the reverse complement.
TTGACTCAGGTGTGAAAGTCCAAATTTGAGCTCCTCTAAGATTTCAGTACCCAATAACCAATAATATAATTAATAAAGGCTAGATGAGAGTTTTAAATCACAATTAGGTCTGTAAATTTATATTTAAATATAAAAGGAATTTATGGGCTTTTAAAATGTATTGTGGAAGATTGTCAATATTTGGATTGATGCAATTTCTCTTAATTTATACATGGAAAAAATTAATCACCTAAGTAGCCTCTATATAATAATGAGCCAGGCACTGTGACAGGTGACAGCTTTCAGGACAAAAAAAGACTTCTTATGAAACTAGTTTATGTAAAGTAATTATTTTTCAGTTTTGAAATGTTAATCAACTGTATTTACCTTTAAATTTATTTAAATAATATAAATATACTTTATATAATAATTTATATAATAAATATATAATATAAATAATATATTTTTTTCTGCTAACAAAATAATAAATACTTGTGGAAAGTTTCAAAATAGAAAATACAAGAAGAACGTCAATGTCACTCATTATCCCATTTCCCTTTAGATAACAACTGTTGACATTTTTATGATATCTTCATTCGTTAAACACCTAGCACTCAGCGGTGGATTCTGGCACAAGGTCATTAGTAATATGGCTGGACAATCTGATTACTACACTGACTACTTCCCACGAAGAAAAAGAAAATTGTAGTTTAATTTACACAATTTGTTTTTGATCAGCTTTTTTCTGAGTATTCTCTGTACTTGAAATATAATAAGTAGTATTAGGGAATATAATTTACAAAGATTCTACAAAGTATAAGGAGTAAAGAAAAAATTAAGTTAGAAGAAAAAAAAGAAGCCAGAACAGCCCTTATAATATAAAGAATCAGTTTATTTTTTAGTAGATAAAAAAGAATATGCTACTCATTTAGACCAATACAGAAATTCCCACACTTCTTACTTCAGACAGTTCATTATACAGGCCTCTAAGGAGCTTTAGTGTAAAAACAAAGATCTAATTGTTTGCTTTAAAAACTGGTTACACAGTTTACCTAGCTTAATAATCTTGAACAACAAAGGAAGGCTTTTCAGGGTGAGCAGGGGTTGGGAGTTGGGTGATGGTCCATGGCTTGAGGCATGGGAAAGAGGAATCCAGTTAGCAAAGTCCTGCATTTATGGCAGGAGTAGATTACTAAGTGGATAATTAATGGTGGCAAAGATAGGAGATCTTCCCTTCCTGCTTGAGCTCAGTGTCACACCAAGGTTATAGCCCTGAGCAAGGTTTTTGGCTTTAAAGACCATTCTTTCTGAAACTTTTGGTCTTTCTGAGGTTTATTGAGCTACTCTCCAGGGTTCAAGGGGGGTCAAAACAGAAGATATCTTCTCCAAGGCATTAAACAGACATTAAAGGAACAAAGCCTGAACAGTTTTCACAGGCTCTTCTTCAAAGATTTATTCTACAAAGGAGCTTTTTTTTCCCCCACATAAGACATTTACTTAATGACTTTGAGTCTTAATTTATATCTTGTTCCCTTTTAGTAAAAATTTAAAACTGATCAAATTTAAGCACATAAATTAATATTAATAGTGCAGATAACCCTAAAGACTAAATCAAAAGTTTAGGAGTAGGAGCCTGTTTGTGATAGATTTGTATCTTGATTCCTCCCACATATTGGAATTTTTTAGATGTATTAATAAACACTGTATAAACATATATAATGACTATGTATAATAAGAGTATGAATGACCTGTACATTACATACATGTACAACTATGTACATTTTATTCTTAGGTTATCTAAAATAGCATTACATCATTTTAGTAAGTCTTTTGGTGTACGGGCAGCAAAAAAACAAAAAAATATGATTTATCAAAGCTTCCTCATTGATGTCATTGCCATAAATATGTAAAGCCAAATAAAAAATAGGTAACATTAACAGTAAATGTGTATTGATAAATATCTATCAATTTAGTCAATAAGCTACTACTGTAATAGCACAATGATAATTATCATGGTATGTTTATAGTCACACCTATCACATGAATAAAAACAGCCTTCATACCATTTGAACACTACTAAGTCATGTATTTTTGAGTCATAATATAAATAATTACAGAAGAATACCTTTTTAAAAGTCCTATTTTTACTGCATGTGTGTGTATGTTCACACATGCACATAGATCATGTGTCTTCATTTAAAAGCTGTGGCTTCTATAAAATTTAATTACATCTCCCTGCAGCTTTAAATTGTGAGTGGCTTTAAATCAAGTGTGTCTTCAAATCAGGGGTAGCCTCTATTAAATTTAATTATGTTTCCCTGAATATTGTACAGTGGAGGTGTCACTGCTAAATGAGGGCATCTTCTATTAACATGGCACAGGGAAGATGTAGGAGCAAGTGGGATGGCTCTCATGTCTCTTTGAAATGGATACAAATCCTGTTGTCTTGCCATAGTCAAAAATCTCTGGGACAGCTTTGGTAATATAAAACAAAGCCAAGAAGATTGAATTTTTCATGCTACTTTCACGTGTGATATGTACATTTTTGGAAATGTTCCATTTATGTTAATTTTTCAATACGTTAAATATGAATTCAAATGATTGAAATGTAGAAAGTCTTTTGCATTATATTTGAATTTCAGAACCATATGCGTCACTAATTTCCAGCCACACAAAAGGGATTAAAGAGGCAAAGCAGCTTTGAAGGCAAAGAAATTATACTTTCTTTTGTTAAAAAACAAAGAAGGATACTAGGGATATTTGTCTGTTATCTACAAACATGAAAAGATTTTTCTTTTTAAAATTAAAAAAAATCATGATTTGATATCTCTTAATAGTTGCTCGAGTATATGACTAATTTTTATGAGGGTTGATATTTCATCATATATATGTTAAATATTAAGAAACTGGTAAAAACAGAGAACTCTGAATGGTTCACCTGTAAAATGATATTAACTCAGAGTACCTGCTTTGTTAAGTACTTATTGACTGATATTATAAATCAGGGTTATATACATTGCAAACATAAAGTCTCTACAGGTGCAGGCTAAGTAAAATGGGTAATTAATTCTATATGTTTCACAACATTTAATAACATTTTTATACAATTTATTACACTACCATTATTGTTGTAAAATTGCTTCTGGGAGGGTGGCAGGAAGTTGAGTATCTCAAAATTCCTCTCCCTCAAGGACATGGAATTTTGAAACAGGTTACCATTTAGGGAGTGTAATACTTAGAGAAGGAAGCCTAATTAAATTAAACATTACAGTAGGTCATATTTCCAAACTCAGTATAATGGTCTTTTCATTTTTTTGCTCTTCCTTCTTCTATAAGCTGGGTTCCTTTCCTAGAATAGAAGCAAAAATAGCCTTTTATTCTGGAGCAAAGTCAAGTCCTGGCCAAATATTTTCCTAACTTGTCTAGAAATAAAATTAAGGCACTCAGCGTTTCTTTTGACTTGCAGACCTGTGTAGTGTTATGTTCTGGTCTTGAGAATGATTATGCACTGTAGCAAACATTTTTACGTGTGAAATAAGAGCACCTTGTGATAATAGAGGGAGTACACTTGTAACTTGCCTATTTTCTAAGCTGTATAGAGAGGTGTATTAGAGACCAACACTACAGGTGAATTTACCTTAAAGACATTCATCTAAACTTTTTCACTCAGTTTAAAATAACAACCTCAGAAATCTTCCCAGGTGTTGAAGATATGCCTATTCTAATCATACAGAAGTGAAAATTTGAAATGATCATCTAATTTAGGTGGAAATTTCTAAAAGTAAGGGAATCATTCTTTAAGGGTCAATTTTTTATTATAGCCTATCTCCATCTGCTGAAAAGAAGAATGGGATTTTCAACTCTAGAGATTCTATTTCTCACTTTAGCTCAGGCTGAGAATTCTCTGACAATTATTTAATCAGTTGATTTTTTATTATTCAGAATGCATATTTATTAGGGCCCCTCACATGCCATTATATTTTCTGTTAAATTTATCAACACATCACAACTTAATAGGCATAGCTTGTAAAAATGATTTGTAGATTATTTGTTTAAATTATGGTCATTGAGCTGATTGGCTGGCTGTTCTAGAGGAAATGTGCCCAAATAAATTACAAACTGAGATGTTCATTAATAAATTGGGGGCGTGAGGGTAGAAGTAAAACCAGCTGGGTGCAAAGAGCTTAGCTGAGTATGAGTGCACTCAGGTACCAACATCTGTTACCTACTCACTAGTGTTTAATAAGTATCTTTTTTCACTAAATCACATTAGAAAAAGTTCCATTTTTATAGCACGTAAGAGTATGCTATGTACATGGTGCTATACATATGCATTAAACTGCAAAGCTTTCCCCACTCCATTTCCACTATTTCTAAATACTGTATAAAATAAAATGATTAAAATGTCACTGGATCCACATGCATTCCATTTTTGCAATAAGCATTTCTTTCTACAAAAGAGAAATGCTGTTTAATTTCAACGTGATTGTGAATTTTGTAAAATGAGGATGTAATAGCATTTTACTTAAACTTATAGCATCTTCTACTCATATTGTGTTTCAGAATAGTTCCTTCATAATTAAAGTGTCAAAAAACACATTTGTAACAAGAATGATGAAATTCATTCTGAATAATCCGTCAGCAAATAATAACCTGCATTGCCTGCTCTCAAACAGAATCATTTAATACCTTTCAATCATTTGGTTCTTCCCTGTTTTTTTCTTTTTTCTTGTTACTCTTAGAAAATAACTTCCTATAACAGCTTAAAAACTATTTTATGGGCTTAATGGAGGTTTTCCTTTAGCAGGAGTGTTATATGGTTAGCAAATATTTCCATAAATATGTAAAATGCTTTTCCTTGAGTTCCCACTGCATGCCACCCAACTAGAGTATTTCCAAAACAGTAAACAAGGCAAACAAAGAATGCTTCAAAATAATCATAACTTCTCATTTCCTCCCAGACATTGTCCATCTACCTTTTTATTTTATTGATAAAAACAGAAATCATATTGGGTGGAGAATTCCCTCTCATGTTAAGATGAAGTCAGATTGACATTTAGATGCTATAGCATATTCTGTTTCTGGAATATTGAAGGGGCAGTTCAGATTATTCAAGTGGATTTTCTCCATCTAAATCTTTAAAAGTATTGCTTTAAAAAATGACATGCATTTTACATTTACAACTTTTAAAATTTTAAATTAAAACATATTATTTATGTATTGATACATGTATGTATACCTGCCAGGGATTGTAATCAAATGCAAATATGAATAAGCAAATAATATCTATGTAAATAATTTAGCTTATATCATAAGAATCAATATTTTAGTTGGCTTAATATTTTCATACTTACTATTTTCATACTACCTATGCTTAAAACTTAGCTTTTGGAGAATTATTGGATTAGACAGGATTTTAAACATGTTTATATGGTTCATACATCCTGAATTTTCACATTTCTCTTCTTTGCATGAAATTTAAGACAATATTCAGACTGTGAAGGGCATGGAACTGTAAATTATTTTATAGCGTATCTTAAGATTTTACCCCAACACAGGTCAAGCATAATTGTAAGAGGGAGAAAAAAAATCTCTTTAAATAATTTATTCTTTTAAAAATGCTTGTACTATCCACTGCAGCTGCAGAACCATAATGCTTTCATTAAAGATCACATCTGGGCTGAATTAAAACAGGAGCCTTTCCCAGCCCTGGAGTGCTTGTCAGGTTGAAAGTTTTTCTCATAGCTCCTGAAGCTTTTCCAAAAATCGAGGGCTAAGACAGAGAACAGACCTTGTCACGAGCTGGTACCAGGCTTTAAGTACATTCCTGCTCTGTTATTCACCGTCTGGCTCTAATTTGGAGGTACATCTCCCTTGTGTTCACTTTATTAACTTACATATGACTAGCTCTTTTGTTTAATATGGAAGTAAAGAAAACAGGGTTTGTTGAAGAATAGTGCTGTAGACTGAGACTTATTTTTCCACACATTGGCTTTTTTTTCCTATATGTTTGCTCTTTAAGTCAATTTCCCCATATGTTTAAATATACTTGCATAATAAAAAAGGTAGATAACATAGGGAAATCATAATAGACCTTGTTTTCCATTTTATGAAAAGGAAAGGGGTAAATACTACACAGATTTAAATACATTGCATTTTTTCATGTTGACCATTAACATTATTTTAGAACTACAAAGACAAAAAATTCTATCAATGTTATCCATAGACCCAATGATATAAAAGAGTAAAATTATCTAAATTTTGGAGAAATTATTTCAACAGTATATTATAAAGTTGAATATAATGTCAGCTAAATGTTGACATTAAATAAAGAATAGAGATATTTTCAAAACATTAAGAAAAATCCTAAGGCATATTAGCATGAAATAAACCACCAACCAAAGAGAAAGGGAGCTTTAAAAAATTACTGGAAATGTTTTTCTGATGACTGGAATATGTAAATGCTCCAGGTTATTAGTATATGGTAACTTATTAACTGTACAGCATACACATCCTTACTAAAATTCCAAATCTTGGAGCAAAAGGAAACACAAACTCTGAAAAGTTTAATATATCAAAATGGAAACAGGTGAAGAAATACTTGTAATAAAACATGATATATACTGGAATACAAGTAAATACATAGCAGTGGAAGTGATTAATGTGCCTGAGAGGTCACCTATGAGCTGGTCTTTGAAGGATGAAGAGAAGTTCACCAGCCCTTAGAATATTCACAAATTTTAGAAAATTTTTAACATTGACTCTTCACCTGAAATTGCCAGTTGATATCCTTTTGGAATAAAGAATGAACCTCACTATTGCATTAATTTATTTTCTACATTTATTATTAATTATAAAACTAAAATTATTCTGACAAATCTTTTTTTTCTAAGTGCCTTAATAGTACTATAAATTACAAATGTGCTTTTTCTTCCCCTATGGATGTAGGGCTTACTTTTAGCACATATTACAGGAAAAAACTATGAGTGAAGTTGACCCAGGTGATATGTGAAAATGGCAATTTAATTTCTCTGAACCTCACCTTTCTCATTAAAAAAGATGGGAATAATACCTATCTTATGGAATGGTGAGGATATAATGAGCTGATGGATTTTGTGAACTAGGAAAATGGCTAGTTCATATAAACTAACATTCAGTAAATAGTAATTCTCTTCCCTAGTTTTATCTCCAAATAAGATAAATCAGGCTTGGCTCAAACTTGTTCTCTTTTCTATAGTTTGCTCATGTTATATAATGAACATTATAATATTCACATTCTTGAACAAATGAATGAAAATTGTTTGACAATTAGCTTGGTATAAAGTAGATTAATGGAAGAGCACAAAAGATAAAGCTCCTCTAATTTCACTACCTATGTATTCAGAGCTAACTCCTTGATGGACAAAATGATTTTTGTATTTCATGATATAGTCTTTTCAGTGAAAATCTTGTAAGCTTTCCCAAGAACAAAATAAGGGTTACCTCTTCCATTGTTTTCACAGACACCCTCTTAGTACCTAGTAAAATATTTCATCCAAGCCGCAGAGTTCAATAGGTGTTCGTTGCTTTACTGCCTCTTGTTCTTGAAACTCAGACTTAGGATTTCCCAGAGAGCATTAGCACAGTTTTATCCACTATGAAAGACAAGATCAGAATTTCTGTCAGGTCATGTCACCTGTGTCTACATGTGAAAACCTTATGGTTTATAAAATGTTAAACCAACAAACAAAAATTTTCAAATGCAAAGAAAATTAAATGCTATAGTACCACTGAGTGTATCTATGAAATGATGTGATTGGCCTCCTAGCTACATGAAATATAAACATTGAAGAGGATGTAGGTTGGAAACCAGGTCCCTTCTTTCTCATTCACTGTTCTTTACTTGTGCCTTTTTATTAGACTGTGAAGGCAAAAGGACCTGTTTTACTTAACAAAGCTGGCTAATTGTTTTTATGGAAATTCTTTTTCAGTTTGTAACTCAAGTGAATGTCAATGTCAAAGTAACAACAGCACCACTGGGATGAAATGGATGAAAAGACTCATGGTCAGATGAAGTTCTCTTTCCATTAAGATTTAACCTTCATGTTTTCCATTAAGCCATATTGTCAGCTCAGCTTCTTTCTTCATTGAGAGTGGCTGGCTGATGGATGTTTATGTACAGTGTAGCACAAGATAGAAAAATATTTCTATTTCTACGTGCTTTAAAAATTTTTGTATGGGAAACAAAATTTGGCTATTTCTAAGTGATATTGCTTTACATGTGAATTGTGAAATATTTTGTATATTAATGATAATTTTTGATGCTAAATGTATATGTTTGTACACCTACAAGAACATTTTAATCTTTCCAATCTTTCAACTTGTTTTCTTAAATTTTATACTTTATTCAAGTTTAACTTGTGGGAAGTGTTTGCTGTATAAGACTGGACATATTTCATCAACTCATAAACCCAGGTTTAGAAAGTACACTTTTAAGGTAGGATTTGGAAACTAAAGCTATAAGTCCAAAATTTACCACAATTCATTCACATGCATACTTCAAAATTTTTTTCAGCCTGGGATTGTTACTTAAAATGAACTATTAAAAAATGATTAAAAGTCACATACTTGAAAATTACTTTACCTTTGGCATGAGGGCAATGGGCCTGCAGTTCATATCATCCTCAGTACTAATAATTAGGTTTAGAGCATGGCTTCTAGGGATAAAAGTTTACTATACTTGAAATAACAAAAATACTTTTATTTCATGTCTCAGTCAAGCATTAGATTTTTCCTTTTAACAAGGAAAATCTTAAATACAATCTCTGATAGTGCTTGATAGGTTTTGACCTTAAAATTTTGTCAAATGGTGTTTAAAATGGTTTTCCATGGACTGGTTGGAGATATCATCAGGAGCTATACATTTGAAAATTAAGAAATATCATAATCACATATTATATTTTTCAATATGTGTAATCGTATGGTAGATCTGCAAGTATGAAATACACCTATGACATCATTTCAATGCACTTAAATAACAAAGTCAAGGGGGCATATGTTTCCCACCTCCAAGATTTTAGAAAAACAGTTACCAAGAACATATTATTTTCTTCCTCCCCCCCTCCCTTCCTTCCTTCCCTCAGCCCTTCCCTCCTTCCTTCCTTCTTCGAATCATCTCCAGGATAAGTTACGTACTTTGAATAAAGTATCTTTAACCCCAAAAGGAAGACAATTAAAGAAATTAGTACATCAAATTAAGGAATGTGAAGGAAGATCAGGAAGATTGTTGTAGTAAACTTCCCATGACAAGGTGGCAGTTGGAAAAACAGAGGGGCCTATCTAAGAAATATCTTGAAGTAAAGAAACCAATAAACGTTTTGATGATTAGATTTGAGGAGCTAAAGAGTCAATATGATAACAACACTTAAATCGCTGGATATTTGGGAAACAGTGATGATTATAGAGGGCATATTCATTGCATGTGTATTAGGTGCCAATGATGCGATTTCTCCCTGTTTAGTCAGTCACCAAGCCAGGCTGATTTAAATACCAACATATTTCCCAAATCCATCCCTAACTTTCCACCATTACAAGCACTGCCTGAAATGGCTTTTGAACTAGTCCTCCCACTTTTAGACTGGCTCAAGGTTAAGTACCACAGTATTGTTGGAAGTATTCCAGTTTAGCAAATATAGATGTGTCATGTAATTTCCAAGGCTTCCCATGACTGTCCTGACAAAATCAATCTCTCCTTCAGGGTCTCTACTTCTTGCTTCTCTAACTGCTTGCACTTCTCCAAATGCCTAAGCTGATTTCACTTCTCTGTCCCTTTCCATATGCTGCTGCCCCTTAACACTCCCTCCCTAGTCTTCTCCTGGTCAATTCCTATAGATCTTTTGAGTTTTGTTCCTGTTTTCTAGCCTTACCTTTTTTAGGAGTGCTTCCTTGGGCTGGTTTAGACACCTTCCTTTGTGCTTCTCTGTCTATTACCATTGACACTGCACTGAATACAGATAAGAATTCTAAGGATTTTCAAGACAATGAGCTTTTTGAAAGGAAGGACTATCTTTCGCATTTTGTAAACCCATACAACACCAATCCCAAGATTCGGCCAATAATGAGTATTCAAAATATTTATTTAATGCACCAATTAATGAATGAGTGAATTCATAATTAATTATAAGAAGTTTTAGTCAGAGGTGATATGTTTAAACTTTTGATTTCCTTCACAGGGCCTATAGGCAGTACTGAAAACACAGTGTTCAGTATTCAGTGCCACCGATAGGAGGTGTATTTCGGAGACACGATTTAGGTCTAGCTACATGTCATTTTCATTTTGAAAGTTTGAATTCCATCTAAGAGAAAAGACGTTGTCCATTTGTGCTGTAACTAGCCCTTTCATTCACTACGTTGTTCTGAGAAGGCAATCAGATTTTGTATTTTCCTTCTTGAGAAAGTATATTAATAATTCCAGATCTCTATTTCCTTAAAATAGTGATTAACAAATTATGCAGTCTGGTTTGCTGAAAAAAAAAATCATGTATGTATATATGTATGTATGTATGTATCTATATACAGATATATAGATATACTACATATTTACATAGAATTAAATAGCTAAGAAATAGTTTTTGTTTCCTGTCATGCACCTAATATTTCAGAATTTCAGTCAACCTTGATTGCCTTCCAATTTTTTTTTTTCCTCTGCCATACAGCATTTGGCTGACCAGGGATGGAACCCACACCCCTTTGGAAGTGCAGAGTCTTAACCACTGGACCACCAGGGAAGTCCCTCTAGCTCAGTAGAAAGCAATGACATACACCAAGTTGAAAGAAAAAAAAAAAAAAGGAAAGATTTTTATTCCTCTTTCTTCATCATTTGTTATATTTATTTGCCAAGTCTTCTCCATCCCATATCCTAAACCATGCTCATTGCCAACTCCCTACCCCAGGCCAACTCCCTACCCCAGGCCAACAGCTGGACTGTTGCAATAGGCTTCCAAATGATTCCCATGCTCCCAGTCATGCTCTTTTCTAAAATATCCTCAAAACTGTAATCATAATGATTTTCCAGTGCTCACATCTTACGTTACTCTTCTACAAACATTCAACAGGACCACTCTCTCTCTCTGAAGAGTGGATATGGGCAGTTTTTGCTTCTTTATCCTGATGCTGTCTTCCCCTGTCTCTTCATTAGGCTGAATTCCATGCACCCTTTAGTTAGGAATTTAAATTTTAATTCTTCTATGAGGTCTTCCTGGTTCCTGGAACTTTAGCCACCCAATCTCAGGAAACATCGTACTCTCATTTTTAACATTGTACCACACTTCATTGTAATTTCTTGTTTGATGTCTCTCTTTCCAGATAAACAAAAAGGTCCATAACAGCAATGCTCTTTGCCTTGTGCTTGGCAAAATGCCTGACACACAAGATGTCCCCTGTAAACATTTGTAGACTATAGTAAATTAACTCCATATATACATGACATTCTTTCCCTACATTTAATAAGTCACTCTAAGCAATTTTTTCACTTAATATTATTTACTTGAAGTATAAGGAAAATGAAACTTTTATTTAATTAAATCTGTGAAAAATTCATTGCTGCTTAGGATTTTAAGTAATGAAAAATGATATTTAAGAAAACTAAAAATAAAGCCACAGATATTACTTTATTTGAAAGTAACGCAGCCCTCATAAAATTTAGAAGATCAATATGTAATATATAAAAGAATTTAACCCTCTAACCTTAAAAGTAGCCTATACTTTCTTACTCACTTTTTAATCTCAGTGCAGTGAACTTGTTTCTTTTCTCTAACTTAGTGCTGCTTAAGGTGAACTGAAATGTCAAATTATGGTATGACGCTTAAATACTTTCCAGTAGTCTCCTTAAAATCCCTTCTTACTTGGTCTCAATCTTGTTGCCATCCCTTTGACTGAGTGACTGCAAATTACAGTTTGAAAGTGATTGACCTCTTCCTCTTGCTAATATTGTTAGAATGAAGCTACAATGGCACCTATCAGGATAACCAAATTAGAGCAGTTCGCATAAGGCAGACACGCATACAAATGTACTTATGTACCAGATGTACCCCTCAACAGGAAAATGACAGCCATTCAGATAAAATGCTTTTATTATTTACTTTCAACAAGTATCTATAGCTGTGGCATGACTATTGTTGAATCATTTCAATAATCTTGTTATAGGGCTGGTAATAAAAGAAAAAGCACTTCAGCAGAGAGAAATGACCTGCCTCCTGACATCTTCAGAGGTACCGGATGACAGTGATATGTAGATTACTTTTCTGTTCAAACAAACAAGAGCATCGCCGGACTTTTTTAGCCTAGTTTATTTCCTTAAAGCACTAATGTAGGCTTGACAGGAAAGACAGGAGGCGACCCCTGCAATTTCACCACTGCCAGTAGGTGTAGCAGTTGGTGTAGTTTGACAAATGAAGTAGAAGATGGAGGCATCCTTGGAAAAAGCTTTATAGTTACCAAAAGATGTCATGACTTCTTCAAAAACTGTAACTTCTATACATAAGCAAGCACTGATGAATAATGATGCTTGGAAACATAAAAGAATTTTGACCTTATTAAATTTAGTAGGGGCAGATATCTCACGATTTACATATATATTTTGCCCTTCAAAGCCCAATATGTAGGTGATACATAAATATTTTGTCCTGTGGTAATAGCTAGAACATAGATATTTCTTTGAAATTAATATCCATTCATACACAACTAGGAAATTTTAAGAAAACTAGCAAATTTTAACATTTACAAAGTGTACTGTGTTCCCCTCGTCTCCATTGGATCTATACCTTATCAGATAATCTTGATATCATAAGAAGGAGGGAAGCATTTCATTCCCTTTTTGTCTCACCTTTTTTCAGTAATATCACACTGCTCTATCTGACACATGAAATATTATCACATTGAAAAATTTGGAATCAAGGGCTAGCAAAGATAAAACCAGTATATCGGGGGGGAAAGGAATCAGTGATTTTAAGGTTGCATTAAAATATGGTTTATTTCTTTACCTTTAAAACATAATAGTTACCAATTCAACACCAACATCTTGAATCTAAAATTTCCAGTTGAATTGTCCCTTTGAGTATATATGCTACTTAACAGGCTCTATTCTCCTTTTAATACACAAGAAGAAAGAAGTTAATGGTAAATTAACTAGAATCTCCCAAGGCCCTTCTTCACTGAATGTATGTCTGGCTGAAAGATCAATTAACTGAATGAAAATATCCTTTTTTAAGGCTAAGTTTACCAAGCCTTTGCTTGTCCACAAAGGAAAGGCACCCGGCAACAGTGGTACTGGGAAGTAAAATCAGTCCAACAATGAAGTCAGGGGTCAGCCTGAGAACTCCCTACCATCTGCTAGCGATTTCTCACTTTCTATACTATTATAATACTTTAATATTTTGTAATGAATATAATTTAATTCTACCCAGTAGAGCAATGATTCCTAAGATAGTCCATCTCTCCAGACATGAAATTTTGAGGTATGTTATGAGGCCTTAAGAGACCAGATCACAGGATCACCATATTTATGTCAGAAAACTTGAGTTCAGTTCCAAAATGTGCTGTTAACTGAGTATGTTATCTTAGGTCCCTCAGTTTCTCTGAGCCTTAGTATGTTTTCAATGGAAAGATGAAGACAACAGTGTTTTTTAAAGATTAAATGCTATTATTATCAGTTATATACAGTTATGTAGAAGGTGTTTTTTTTTAATTATTATTCTCTCTAAAGGTATTGTGGGAATATTAATACTAATTACATTGATAAGGCTTACTGCCAACCAATCTCCCTCGATGGTACTTGTGATTCCAGGAACAAGGAGACGAGATTAAGATTTACTGAGTATCTCCTTGTTACACAGAACTGTGGTAGTTGCTTTAGTTGTCACGTATTTCTCACAACACCTCCCTGAGGTAGATTTTTTTCTCTTTTATTTATAGAAGAAGAAATCAAGACCCGGAGTATTCAGTTGCTTTCCAGTCACTGGTAAGTAACTGGCAGAGTTAGTTTTGCGCCTGTTTTAAGCTATCTTTATTATACTATTCTAGATAATAGCCGTACAAATAGTTGATATAAAGTAACATGAACTAACGTGGGCTTAAGAAGAACAGGCACATGGAAAGTCTTTATTGTGATAGCAACAAACACACCAAAAAATGCACCAGATCCCTGACAAATCAAACACATAATGGAGAATTGATAGGCTCACATTACGAAATGCGGTTCTAAAATGTAATATTATATATGATTGGCTAGCTTATATATGAGCTATTTTATAGCATGAAATAGAGCTTTTTGCCTCAATTATATTAACATATATTTATAAAACTAAAATATCCCATACAACTAATATAGTTTATTATTTATACATGCTACTGATAGATGTTAACACAGTATATTATAGTTGTTATGTTAAAATTGACAAGAGATATTTAACATTTCTTTCAGTTATTTCTCAAGCCTTGAAATGACCTCACAATGAAGCTGGATAATATATATGGGGAGCAAATAATCTTATTTGATTTGAAACATACTGGGGGGATGATTTGTGGAGGAACTGGAGCTTTGAGAATATTGCAAGGCTCATGGCAATTTTCTTAGAAGGTACTGTGGTCTTTCGATTGAACAGCAAGAAAATTGATCAAATTCATATCCTGACCTCATCAGTCTTTCTCTAGAGAGATGACATCTCACAGGAACTGTAGCAGAGAGAGCATTCTCATCTCCATGGAGTAAACAGAATTACAGCACTAGGGCTAACAAATATCCAGGCAGCTCCCACGAGCTGGGGAATCAAAAGGCAAAAGAGCTTCCCCCAGTGGCCAACCTTTATGACTGTGCGGTGACTCACCCTCTAGTCCTAGGGCTGGAACTTTATTAGTGGCATTGCCATTTGGAAGCTGTCCATCCCTCCCTATACCTGAGGCTTTGGAGTCTTTCCTGACTCACTTTTCTTTATGACCCATGACTACAACTTGGCTTTTTCGCCACACTTGGCTGTATTACTGGAATTTTCCAACCATGGCTTCAGTGACCAGATTCTGGAATGAAACACTAGCTCCCATACGCATTGCCTGCTTACACTTGGCTTTGTTTCTAAACTATCTTCTCTTGAATCAGGCACCCACTCCAGCCTTATAGAACAGGTGGCCCTGCCTCAACTAGGGTTACTGCTTAGTAATTTCTCACCTGGTCCGGTCGGGTAAAAAATGAGGTAATTTAGAGGCAGCATTTGAATGGAAGTTACCAGTGTATACTATACATTTCTCTTCACATGAACCCAGCCTTAAAAATAGTAATAACTATATTTTTATATTATTAACATTTATTGTGCTTGTAATTAACGTTTCAGTCATTGTGTTGAGTGCTTTATCTATATCAGTTTATTTAATCTTTCTTACAGTCATGATACAGGTGTTATTATTAGAAAAAAATATGATATTTGACCATTTTATTTTAAAAATTGGCGGTTTTCATATGGTTGATGCAAATGATGTTAGCCCCATTTGACAGATGAGAAATCTGAGGTATGAAGAAATTAACTTTCTGTAGGTCACAACTGTAACTGTCAGAACCACAAGATGAAGTGTACAATGACTATAGCCCTTTCTTTCCTGTCTGTTGCATGGTTTTGTAGCACATCAGCTCCTCAATCTTGTGAAGGATTCCTTGTCCTCCCCCCCCCACATTTGAAATTACTTTCTTGATCAACTGCTTGGAGCCAACAACCGGCTGTCAAACACATAATTCTCTTAGCCTAAGAAACTTTTACATTGATTGGAATAACTTATGTGAGAAAGAACCATGTAAAATGTCGAGTGGGGCAATTTAATCAACTCAACTATAAACAAGCCATAGTGCCGCATATCTTGGTTCAAACTATTTCAAATATTCAACACGTGGGCCATAAATATGGCACTTATCCAAAAATTAGGAAAAGCATCTATATAATTTAAACGCAGTATGGAATAGCTAAGTTAGACCATCCCTAATGAATGAAATGAAACAATTCTCAGCTATCTGAACATGTTTATAGCAGACTGTAAAGTAATTTCCTCTTTGTTGAGAACTTTGAGCACACATTTTCCTGTCAGACTTCCTGACTGTACAGGTTGGAAGTGGAGTCCGACTGAGAATTCTGCAGGTGATGCAATTAGCTTGGGGGCACTGT
Source organism: Hippopotamus amphibius kiboko (assembly GCF_030028045.1). Taxonomy (NCBI): domain Eukaryota; kingdom Metazoa; phylum Chordata; class Mammalia; order Artiodactyla; family Hippopotamidae; genus Hippopotamus; species Hippopotamus amphibius. The sequence goes on along the minus strand of NC_080190.1, from coordinate 131,021,356 downwards.
GGAATCTTTGCAGAACTGCCAATTAGCACTTTAAAAAAATTATTTGCTTCCATACAAAGACAAAGGGATAGACAATAAATTGGGAAAAGCTGTTGCTGCATTTGAGAATCTCATATTTTCAGGACAAATGGGGATATTTTCAGGCTTTCAGTGCTGGTCCTTCTAAGTCATTAATTCAATCAAGTCTATGATGTACCTTTGGATGGAACTCATTTGATGCAAGGTGTGCAAGGTGTGTTTTTGTTTATGGATTATTTTTAAACCTTTTTACTTGAGCTAATGATCATTTTCACGCTCTCTATACTATGAGATAGAGCCTGTGATCACTTAAAAAAATCACAAATATATCTTCTGTCATAAAAATTAACAATTCTGGTCCCTTTTATTACACTTTATCTTTTGGCTACGCAATACTTTATCTCTTTCCAAGAAAGCACTACATAGTAAGCCATTCATACTCCTAAAAATCTGATATCCATGATAAATCCAAACATAAAAGTCAGCATATTGTCATCCTTCACTAACCTGGATCAACCAGTGACTGAAGTATAGATCTAAAAGTCAGATTATGTGGACTGGATCATCATTGGTTCTCATTTTGTTCTTTAGAAGGGATTTTGAGTCCTTCGTATAAGAGTCAGGCTCTGACCTCCCCTCCCCTAGGAAGGAATACACTGTAGCTTTATCCATTGGCTGGAAAATGTGCTGATGAGGTTAGGGTCATTAATTTGATCTTTCATGAGTGAGTGCAAGCATGCTTTGCTCTAGCTCTAGGCTTCTGACAACCTTGGTGACCAAAGTCCACCATTTGTAAATGTGTGAAGCTGGTTGTAAAGGAAATGTGGAGAGGATTCACATTTATCAGAAAACACTGTCAATATAAAACAAAAGTCATTCAAAGAACATGTCTTACTGGTGGTGGGTCAATGATATCATCTTTACTTCTGAAGCATGCACAGCTCTTAAACTTTCAAAAAAATTTTTAAAAAATTAAAATCATTTAAAATTTATGAGACTGCAATTCAGTTAAGCCAAATGAAGAATTTTATAAACTCTAAAAAATTTTTTCAGTAATCTGTTAAGTAAGTCTATTTGAAGGATTCATTTATTTATTTTTACCCCAGTATGTATGTATACACACACACACACACACACACACATATACACATATATATTCCATCATTGCTCCCATTTACTCTATTTTTTGGAAAACAAAAATAGAAACAAAAACAAAACTTTCCTTCTTCAATCTCAAAGAACCTATATTTCAAATCAACTCTTTTAAATTTTCAGTTGAAATAAATTCAAGAAAAATGCTTTATGTTTCATGTTTTTAAAAAATTATCAAATAATTGCATTGAAATGTGAATGCCGTATGCCTGTGAGTGAGAAGCTCTTCCTGAAAGAGGATGATTCCGAATTTATATCCCAAAAGTTTGACAAAGAAAGCCAGTCAGAATTATATGAAATGTGGCCTAATATGTGTGAAGTGTCAGAGTACAGGCTAGCCCTTTAGGATAGTTATCTGTATTTGTAATAAATAACATGACTTTCTTTGGATGAAACCCAAGTGTTTCTGAAATCTATTGTAGTTAGGTTTCTTGTAGACAAGAAACCTAAGGATTCTAGAGAAATGAATTTCTAATCAAGTGACTGCTTTATCAAACCAAACTGCTATGGTCTGAATGTTTGCATCCCCACAAAATCCATATGTTGGAACTTAACCCCCAAGGTGATGGTATTAGGAGGTGGGGCCTTTGAGAGGTGATTATGTCAAGAGGAGAAAGCCCTCAGAAAGGGGATTAGTGTCCTTTTAAAAGGGGCTCAAGAAAGCTCCCTTCCCTCTTCTGCCAGGTGAGGACACAGCAAAAAAGACAGCCATGAACCAAGAAGATCTCACCAGGCACTGAATCTGCCACTGTCATGATGTTGGACTTCCAAGCCCTCAAAATATTGAGAAATAAGTTTTTGTTGTTTATAAGCTGCCTTTTCTACGGTATTTTTGCTATTGCAGCCCAAAACAACAAAGGCACAAACCGCTTCTCATTTTCTAGTTTAAATTTAACTATTTACTGCAAAAATGTAGAGTGTAATTTACACTAGCCAATAGTAATGCCTGTTATTGTTTTGTCCAATTTTCTTCAAACCCTACCATGCAATGGCAAGCATTTTTCTTGCTAGATATTGAAGCAGGTATTTTACTTACACACGTCTTCTCACGATTTGATTCTGTCTGAGAGAGATCATTACTTTCATTATATGAAATGTAAGATGAGGAAGTGGGACAGAGATCAGACAGGCAACCACTGGTCAAGCTTGAATCTGAATGTAGCTTCCCCAGCCCCACACACATTTCTCTTCCACTGCGTTGCCCTCCCTCCGTGATTGGTCTGGAAGTTTGTCCAGAACCAGGCAAAGCCTTGTCACTATCTAGTTCCTATCAACATGCTGCCTATTGGGCCTGGATCCTACTGCCCATTTCAACAGTCCTCCCCTAGGGGTGATAAAGCAGAGTGAGGACTTTCACCGTACAGACGTGAAAAACCTAAACTAAGAGTCAGACACATTTGAGTGTGTGTCCTGTTTTTGCCACTTATTAACTGTTTGATCTTAGATGATGTATATAATCTCCATTATTTCAGACTTCTCATGCATAAAATGGGAAAAATGAAACCTACCTTATAGGTTGGTGGTAGTTCAAAACCTCACAAACTGTGAGTTCCCAATTAATATTTTCTCCTATTAATATTTGTAATTAACTAATTACAATTAATACTGACGGCTATCTGAAGTCAGTTTTTTTTCTGCCATCTGAATTACCGCTACCATTCCCTCCTCATTATTTTCAGCTACCTCAAATATCAGTGCTTGCTTGGATCACACCTGGTTTGCTGTTTTACTATGTATGGAACAACCTCTGGGGCCAGGATGCTTTCCTGTAGCTGTTGTAACAAGTTATCACAATCTGGGTGGTTTAACAAAATAAAAATGTATTCTCACAGTGCTGGAGGCCAAAAGTCTGAAATCAAGGTATCAGCAGGGCTGCAATCTCCCCAGAGACTCTGGAGGAGAATTGGTTCCTTGCCTTTTCTTGTTTCTGACAGTTGCCTGACATTCCTTGGTTTGTGACTACATCACTCCAGATTGATTTTGTGGTCATATTGCCTCCTTGTCCTTTGCTATAAGGACACAGGGGATTGCACTTAGGGCATATGGGATAATCCAGGATAAGCTCCTGATCTTAATCACATATTTTACCATATAAGGTAATATTCACTCTTGCCATATAGGGTAATAGTCACATGTTCTAGGGATTAGGACACTGATATATCTTTTGGGGAAGCCACTGTTCAGCCCACTAGAGTCAGGCTCAAAAAGTTTTGAAAAAAATCCAAATACCCACAATTCAGTTCAATAAATAGTTATGGAACATCTATTAAGTGCCATCACACATAGAACATAAGTTCCCTTACATACCCAAATAAGAGAATTCAAAACACACACATACACATTTGCATTCATTTCTCACAACCATGTGGGCAAATGTAGTAGAATAAAAGGATAGTATGTCAGAGATTGAGGGCGGGGGAGAGAGAGAGAGTAACAGAGAGACAGAGAGAGAGAGACAAAGGGAGAGAAGCAAAACCTGTTCTGTGTCCGTTAGCCTGACAATTATTTATTACAAGTACTGGATGTGTATTATCTCAGTATTCGGAGTGATGCATACTGAACTGTTTGGGTTTAAAAAATGGACACACTATTAATCCATGTGGACAGCGCATGTACGTGTGGGAAGCCCACAGATTTGGGAGTAGAACCCCCCTTAACACATTAAATACTGTAGCTCTGATCATTCATTAAATACGTTTTTGACAACTGATTGTAAATCAAAGCAAGGGCCATGAATTATAAATGTGGAAGTAGATGCCATATCAGAAAACTCTGGCAAGTGAAAAAAGAGGTTTATTCATTCTGCCTATAAGAACCATGTAAAGAAAAACAAAGCTTTTTTCTCCCCCCAGAAGAGAGAACACAGAGAACTGGCAAAGAAACAACAGTGTAATGGAGACGATTTCTGGGCCACCCAGCTGCCTAATTACTGGCAGCATCTCCGGATTTTACAGCATGCCTCTTGTGACACCACCCTTTGAAAAGCAATAATCCAGCATTGTAACAAAAACAAACAAAAAAAATGTATGCCATCACAAAAAAAGAAACCTAAACCTTTTAAGTGAAAAATTCAGCAAAGGATTTCATGTCATGAAAGATAAAGCAAAAGAATAAATAATTACTTTGCAATTTCCCCCTCTACTGTAGTGTTTTGAAAAGCATATCCCATGTGTTAAATTGAAACACAATTTTTAAAATTTTAAACTTATTACAGTTTAATCCAGCAAGATTAAAGCTTTGAACCTCCAATTTCTTTCGACATTTTATTTGGAAGGGCAACAGTGGTGATATTCACATTGTTTTGTGCAAAATTAAAACAAAACGCAATGAAAAACAAAACACAATGAAAAAGCAGTGGTCTTACTCAGCCTAGCAGTAAGATGTTAAGCAAAAGAAGTTTTGCTTAAGATGTTTTGCTTTGCTTAAGATGTTTAAGCAAAACTACTATGAAATTATTTGGCAATTCCCTTAAGTGTTCTCAGCAATTTCTTATAACGGATTTTTTAACAATATTATTAAAACTTGAGAGGAGGTAAATGGGCTATAGCTGTGTCCCTGTGGAAGTGTAAAAAGACAAAGCAACAGTATATGCTGCTCAGGGACAGATAGGGTATATTAGGCTGGCTTCTTCCAAGTTGCAGAGCCTGCTATTTATTGGACAGCAAGACTCTTCAATAGGGCTTACTTCTGCAACAAGTGAAACAGATGTATTCCATTAAGAAATCATCTTTAAAAAATGTTTTTTTCTTTTTAGAGTTGCTGGACATTGTATTATCTCTTCTTTGGGGGCTAACAATCCTTGAACTGTTGATTGGAGGAAACATTGATTCATGCATTCATTTAAGCATTCATCAAATATTTGTGTTCCTTCCATAGTAGACTCTGAAGATACTGGAGACATGAAGTTAAATCTCCTTTAGCTTCCTGTCCCTGAGGAACCCACAGACCAGAGGAAAAGACAAATATAAAAGCAAGTTATTGCCATCCAATGTGATCAGTGTTCTAATAGCAGTAGGAAGAAAGGTACTCAGGAAACATTGAAGAGGAATTGATCAATTTGCCAGGAGGGTGAGGAGAAGGTTTGAAAGAGTTTGGAAAAATCTACAAGTATGTTTGTCTTAGTCTAGTCAGGCTGCTATAGCAAAAGAACCATAGACTGGGTGGCTTAAACAACAGAAATTTATTTCTCACAGTTCTGGAGGCTAGGAAGTTCAAGATCATAATGCAAACAGATGGTGTCTGATAAGAACTCACTTCCTTGTTCATAGATGGTCATCTTCTCCCATGCTTTCACAGGGCAGAAGGGGTAAAAAAGCTTTCTTTTATAAGAGCACTAGTCCTATTCATGATGGCTCCACCCTCATCACCTAATCATCTCTCAAAGCCCCGCCTCCTAGTACCACCACACTGGGGGCTAGGATTTCAATGTGTGAATTTTGGGAGCACACAAATATTCAGTCCATAACAAAGTTGTTCCAGACAAAAGGAAAGTGCCATTTCTTTGGTAACATATTATGTTTAGTAACAACTAGACAAACATAGCAAGAAGTTATCTTTTGTATTCCTTTAAAGCATGCAACCTATATTATGTCTGGTGTTTGAAAAGGTAAAGTTACTCAATGACTAATTTTAGATACCACATACAGTCTGGTACTGAATATATACTGTTTGAGGAAAAAAAGTATAAAGGGTACAGTCTCCTTAGGATAAGAATGCTGTTTAAAGAGAGAGACTCTGAAAGAAGACTTCCTTGGTTTGACTACTTACTAGCTGTGTGCCCTTGGGGAAGTTACTTATCTGTTTCTGTTTTCTTTTTCTTTTTTTTAATTCTTTTTTTTAAAGAACTTTTATTGGGATACAATTGGCATACAATAGACTGCATATATTTAAAGTGTACAATTTGATTTTTTTTTCTTATTAGTAATGTATATATGGCAACCCCAATCTCCCAATGCATTCCCTTCCAACGCCCCCCGCTTTCCCTACTTGGTGTCCATATGTTTGTTCTCTACATCTGTGTCACTATTTCTGCCTTGCAAACTGGTGGATTTGTACCATTTTTCTATAGTCCACATATATGTGTTAATATACGATATTTGTTTTTCTCTTTCTGACTCACTTCACTTTGTATGACAGTCTCTAGGTCCATCCATGTCTCTACAAATGTCCCAATTTCATCCTTTCTTACAGTTGAGTAATATTCCATTGTATATATGTACCACATCTTCTTTATCCATTCATCTGTTGATGGACATTTAGGTTGCTTCCATGTCCTGGCTATTGTAAATAGTGCTGCAATGAACATTGGAGTGCATGTGTCTTTTTGAATTATGGTGTCCTCTGGGTATATGCCCAGTAGTGGGATTGCTGGGTCCTATGGTAATTCTATTTTTAGTTTTTCAAGGAACCTCCATACTATTCCCCATAGCGACTATATCAATTTACATTCCCACCAACAGTGCAAGAGTATTCCCTTTTCTCCACACTCTCTCCAGCATTTACTGTTTGTAGATTTTTATGACCCCCATTCTAACCAGTGTGAAGTGATACCACATTGTAGTTTTGATTTGCATTTCTCTAATAATTAGTGATGTTGAGCAGCTTTTCATATGCCTCTTAGCCATCCATATGTCTTCTTTGGAGAAATGCCTATTTAGGTCTTCTGCCCATTTTTTGATTGGGTTGTTTATTTTTTTGATATTGAGCTGCATGAACTATTTATATATTTTGGAGATTAATCCTTTGTCTGTTGATTCATTTGCAAATATTTTCTCCCATTGTGAGGGTTGTCTTTTCGTCTTGCTTATAGTTTCCTTTGATGTGCAGAAGCTTGTAAGTTTCATTAAGTGCCACTTATTTATTTTTGTTTTTATTTCCATTACTCTAGGAGGTGGATCAAAAAAGATCTTGCTGTGATTTATGTTGAAGAGTGTTCTTCCTATGTTTTCCTCTAGGAGTTTTATAGTGTCTGGCCTTACATTTAGGTCTTGAATCCATTTTGAGTTTATTTTTGTGTATGGTGTTAGGGAGTGTTCTAATTTCATTCTTTTACATGTGGCTGTCCAGTTTTCCCAGCACCATTTATTGAAGAGGCTGCCTTTTCTCCATTGTATATCTTTGCCTCCCTTGTCATAGATGAGTTGACCATAGTTTATCTCTGGGCTTCTATCCTGTTCCATTGATCTATATTTCTGTTTTTGTGCCAGTACCATACTGTCTTGATTACTGCAGCTTTGTAGTATAGCCTGAAGTCAAGGAGTCTGATTTATCCCGCTCCATTTTTTCCCCTCAAGATTGCTCTGGCTATTCAGGGTCTTTTGTGTCTCCATACAAATTTTAGGATTTTTTTGTTCTAGTTCTGTAAAAAATGCCACTGGTAATTTGATAGGGATTGCACTGAATCTGTAGATTACTTTTGGTAGTATAGACATTTTCACAATGTCTCTGTTTCTTTAATCTATAAAATAGGGTAGTAATTATATTTTCCCTGAAAGAGATGTTATGACTAATGCTTGGCAGACACATAATAGGTTTTTAATTAGCTCTAGCTCTTATTATTTTAAATATTATGAAAATTTTTTATTTTCCTAATTATTCACTGGGACTATTATAGCTGAGAGAAAATTCTACAGTCTCTTTCCCTGGGATATTAATGGTATATTAGATCTAGTAGATTTGAGTAAATAAAAAGAGACTTTTTTTTTCTGAAGTACTAACTTCAAATAGCATACACATTTAATAACCTGGCACAATATTTTATATTTTCTCAGGTTCAAAGGCTAAGAAATTCTCAGCTAGTAAATGTGGGAAAACCCTACATGCTTATCTCTTTAGGGATAAAACTTTCTGACTGGTGGGCACATTAAACTTATCTCTGTCTTCTTTCATTAGTAAATTGAAAGCTACTGTTCTTGCTTCCAGAAAGTCCTTTCATTCACCAAAATGCATATTGCTGTCACATGTAGTTTATTTTTGCCTTTGGAAATGCAAAATCTACTGGATCACACATCTTAGTACTGACCCTAAATAAAGTCATGATGGAGGTGATATTTTCCTCTGCCTTCAGGCATCTTCATTGTGTTTTCTCCTTTCTCTCTACCTTCCCTATCATAACCTATTTTTGAAGCCTTCATTTACACTTAAGTATAAAATAACAGATACTAACTTACACTAATAGATTCTCCATGGATTATTTGACTCTCTGATAAAGTTCCATGCCTTAGATTAGTGGTCCACAAACTACAGCCCTTGGACAAAATCAGGTCTGCAGACTGTTCTTGTAAATAAAGTTTCATTGAGGCACAGTCGCACTTATTTGTTTACATATTGCCTGTGGCTGCTTTACACCACAAAAACAGAGTCAGGTGGTTAAGACAGAAACCTTATGGCCCACAAAGCATAAGCTACTTACTAACTGGCCTTTTACTAAAAAAGTTTTCTGATCTGCATCATAAGTTCTAGAGTTGCTCTTCTGAAGGAAACAATTGGCAAATTGGACATTGACTTTCTTATCTGTCCTTAAAAGATTTCTTTCTCCCTCTTTACTTATACTTACACACACACATACACACACACTCCAAATACATTTATTTTGCCTAATCATAAACTGTAAACCTTGGGATTAACTAAGGAATTGTCATCAGCCAATTGGCCAGCTGAATGTCCTTGAAAATCATCTTATTTATTGTTATAAAGGGAAGTATGATTACAAATAGATTGATCCCATTTTGACTTTCTATTTTAGCACAAAATTAAATCTCATCTTTTATATTTTACACTAATTTTGTATCCTTTAGTCTGATTCCTCTAGGGTGAGTAGGGACCATTTTGTCATCCTTGAATTCAGAGCACCCAACAGGCAGGAATAGAATAGATATAATGAGAAAATTCATGAAAGGAAAAAATGAATATAACATTTATCATTTTGTATGGCTTCTTTAAAAAATCTGAAAATGGGAAACATTAAGTGTAGGTATAGATGTGAACCAAAAGTGATCCTCATTCACTATTGATGGAGTATAAGTTGTTATGAGCACTTTAGGCACAGTCCGATATATCTAAGATACACATACCACATGACTCAGGAGTTCTATTCCTAAATACATACCATAAAAGGATATGTGTCCATGTGCAACAGGAAACATAGATAAAAATATTCATCACACCATTTTTTTAAATAATAGCCAAAACCTAGAAAAAAAAAAAAATGTCCATAAACAGTAGAAAGGGTGTACAAATTGTGTTATGTCCCCAAGTATTTGCAAATGACAAGTTTTGTTTTTATAATTTCTTCACTTATCTACTGGACAAATCTATTGAATTTTATCACTATTATGATAAACATCAGTAGCTGAGTATAATGGCTTATGAGCTTGAATCTTTGTGATAACTACAGAAATCCTCTTCTGCCTGAATAGATTCAGTTTTCAGATAATCTGCAAAGATTCAGCTTTCCTTGAAAATTTGAAAATCAGAATTTTTTTATTCACTATCTTTGCATCTGAAAATTCAGAATAATCTCAGCTCTGGGTGATATTCATCTCTAGAGAAGACAACATATAAATGTTGTTACACTTGAGTTGAACAAGCTCAAATTCTAATCATCATAGCTAGGCAGTTTCAATGACACCAGTATTCTTTGTTTCAGTTGAATCTTCTCTCTAGGATCACATATGCTTTTCATATTTTGAAGACTTAATCTTGTTAGACTTTTAAACTGTATATTTGATGACCACTTTGAAACAAGATGGAGTAAGGGACTGAGATTATCTTCCTGCCTGAAACAATTAAAAGAAACAAAACAAAACAAAACAAAAATATATATATAAAGAAATGTTTTACAAGATATTGGATATCAGGCTTCTAAGAATAGTACACTTTGAGAGACAAGAAACAAACAAGGTGACCCTATGATCATCCAGCTTATTGTCTTAAGAGAATTTCCTAGCTGTGCATGGGAGAGGGGACCCAGACTGAACCTGATACACTGGTTGGGGAGAGGAAACTGAGGCTTCAGTGACACCAGAGTGTATTTAGTACTTGGGACAGGATAAAGAGAGAGCTACATAGAGAGAAAACTCTTGAAATTTGCATAGGGTTCACCTTGAGTATTCAGCCGAGTGCTGATCAGCACATGTACGTGAAGAAACTAACAAAGACTTGGAGAAGAACCAAATGAAATGGTTAGAAGGAAAAGTACAGGAAGCTCAAATAAGGCAGTAAAGAATGCCAATTTCCACTAGCCAAACTGGAAAAACTAATAATTTACTGGACATTGTGAAGAGTATTTAGAAGGGTCATACCTCAGCAATAGGAAATAATTAGCCATAGACTAAACATGGCTTTGATCTCACTTGATGAATATTAAAAGCAAGGATGAAAATGTTTCCAAGTAACTTAACTGCATAATAGAAGCAAAACTCAAGATATTTATAGAAATACAAAAATACTGAGTTCTCAACAATGCAAAATTCACGATGTCTGGCATTCAGTCAAAAATTACAGGTATGCAAAGTAGCAGGAAAATACAGCCCATAATGAGGAGAAAAGGCAGTCAATTGAAACCAACCCCAAACATACACAGATGTTAGAATTAGCAAGTACGAACCTTGAAACAGTTGTTGTAACTGTTTTACAAATATTCAGGAAGCTGAAAGAAAAATTTTGCAGGTTAAGACATGGATTTTATATATATATATATATATATATATATATATATATATATATATATATATTCACCAAACAAAACTACAATGTTTGAGATAAAAAAATTAACTGGATGAGATTAATGACAAATTAGGCATGTAGAAGAAAAGATTAGTAAACCTGAAGACACAGCAATTGAAAATATTCAAACTAAACACATATAGAGAAAAATATAAAGAGAGAGAGAGAGCTCTGGCACAAATTAACACAGTCTAAAACACACATGATTAGAGTTCCTGAAAGAGTGTGTAGGGAGGAAATACATTCAAAGAAATAATGGCCAAAAAATTTCAAAATTTGATGAAAACTATAAACATACAGTTTTAAGAAGCTCAATGAATTTCAAGCATCAGAAACATGAAGAAAACTACAGAAAAATACATCATAATGAAGTTGTTTAAAACCAGAAACAAAGAGAAAATCTTAAGCAGCTAGAGAAAAAGACACATTATGCACAGAGATAAACATAACAGATTTTTTTTTTGTTGAAAACCATGCAAACAAAAGACAGTGGATCAAAATCTTTAAAGTATTGAGAGGAGAAAACCAAAGCTAAAATTCTATGCCTATTGAAAATATATTTCAAAAATGAAAGTGGCATAAAAACTTTTTTCCAACCTATAAAATCTGAAATAATTCATTACCAACAGATCCACACTCTAAGAAATGTTTTAGCTTTTGTAAATGGCTGTCTATTCTTTTTTTCAAATAAATGTTAAAGGTAATCTCTCAGCCAGAAGGAAAATGATACTGGATGAAAATATAGTTCTATATGACAGAATAAATGAAAAGTCCTAGAAATATTAACTACATGAGTAAATATATGCTATTTTATGATTATTTAAAACCTATTAAAAGATAATTGACTTTAAATAAAAATAGTAATCATGTAGTGTAAGTTTATATCATATATAGAAATAAAATGTATGGCGACATGGCTCGAGGAGAAGAAATGAAAGTGTACTACTGTAAATGTAACTCAGAGGCAGACTATAATAAATTAAAAGTATACTATAAACCCTAAAAAAACATTAAAATAATAAAATAGAATTATAACTAAAATTTAAGTTAGGTAAAATAGAATAATAAAATATACTCAATACAGAAGGCAAAAAAAGAGAGAGAGAGAGAGAAACAAAGAACAAGTGGAACAAGCAGATTTAAAAATCATAGAGTTAAGCCTGACTCTCGGTAATCAAAATTAATGGTGTGGTAAGCAAAATCCTAAAATGGCCACACAAGACTGTTCTCCCTAATCCCCAGGACTGTGAATATGATGAGATATCAAGCCAGTGGCTATGTTAAATCATAGAGCAAAGGGGGATTATCTAATTGAGTCTAATCTAACCACTGAGCCCCGTAAAAGCAAAGAGATTCCTAGGTTGAGAGCAGAAGGAGAAGTCAGAGATATTTCAAGTATGAAAATAATTCAATGTGCCGTTGGTGGCTTGACGACTGAGGAGGCCATGTGGTGAGGATCCTGGGCAACCTCTAGAATTTGAAAGGAGTCCTTGGCTGACAGCCAGCAAGGAAATGGGACCTCAGTCCTACAATCACAAGCGACTGAATTCTGCCAGCAATTTGAATGAGGCAGAAGCAAATTGTTTCACAGACTCTTGCAAAAGAGCCCAGCATGGCCAACACTCTGATTTTGGTCTTGTGAGACTAAGCAGAGAAACTAACCACCTGGACTTCTGACCTTCAGATCTGCGAGATAATGAATGGGTGTTGTTTTAATCTGTTAAATTTCTGGCAATTTATTATGCAGTGATAGAAAACTAAGACAAATGCAGTGGTATAAACACCCCAATTAAAAGATAGATATTGTTAGATTGGATGAAAAAACAAGACCTACCTATATGATGCCTACAAGAAGCTCATTTTAAATGTAAAGGCAAAGACATTAAAAGTAAACATTGAAAAAGATATACCATACTAACACTAATCAAAAGAAAGCTGTAGTGGCTGTATTAATTTCAGACTAAGTAGATTTCAGAGTAAATAATATTAGTAGGGATAAAGAAGTTCATTTCATAAGGAAAAAGAAGTCAACTTATCCACAAAACATAATAATTCTAAATATTTATGCAGCTAATATCAGAGCTTCAAAATAAAAAGAAGAAATTGAAAGGGAAATTTGAAGGTATTTTGAACTGAATGAAAATGCAGCATATAAAATTTGTGAAATTCCACTAAAGCAGGATTTGGAGACTAATTTATAGCACTAAACACAAAAATTAACTCAAAATCTATCACAGATCTAATTGTAAGAACTAACACTATAAAACTGCTGGAAGAAACAGAAGAACAATTTTTGACCTTGAGTTTGGTAAAGATTCCTTAGACATAACACCAAAAGCATAATCCATAAAAGAAAAAGTGATAGTTTGAGTTTTATCAAAACTAAAAATTTATGCTCTGTGAAAGAAACTATTAAAACAATGAAAAGACAACAGATTGGTACAAAATATTTAAAACCACATATCTGACAAAAGATTTGTATATAAAATATATAAAGAGCTTTCAAAATTCAATAATAAGAAAATAACCCAGTTTAAAAAATGGGCAAAATATTTGAACAGATAATTTACCAAAGAAGATATATTTATGGCAAATAAACATGTAAAAATGTGTTCAACATCATTAGTCACTAGGGAAGTGCAAACTAAGACAAAAATGATATATCTACATTACCTATTAGAATAGCTAAAATGAAAAAGACTGATCATACTAAGTGCTGACAAGGATGGCAACTGGAATTCTCATATACTACTAGTGGAAATGTATGAAATGTATGAAAATGTATGAAATGTATGAAAACATATGTTCATATAAAGGCTGTACATGAATGTTCACAATCACTTTGTTGCCTGTAACAGTTTCAAACTGGATACAGCACAAATGTGTGTCAACAAGTGAATAGATAAACTGTGGTCTATATATACAATGGAAAACTACTCAGCAATAAAAGAGAATGAACAATTGATACAAACTATAACATGGGTAAATCTCAAAGTAACTATGCCTAACAACAGAAACCAGACAACAAAAAGTACATATTGTATGATTTCATTTACTGAAGTTTCTAGAAAATGTAAACTAATTTGATAACAGAAAGCAGAGCTGGGGATGGTGGTGGGATGACTGGAGAGGGAAGAGAGTGAGAGATTACAAAGAATATGAGGAAACTTTGGAGATGATGGATATGTTCACTACCTTGATGTGATGCTTTCACAGTGTATCCATATGTCAAATTTACCAAATTTTACAATTTCAATATATGCAGTTTATTATATGTAAATTATATGCCAATTAAACTACTATATAAAAATATGAAAAAATAAAAATGCTTACTTGAAATGGGTTTGAACTTTAATTTTAAAAACCTGTAAAATCAATAAGTAGAATATACACATATATACTTGCTTTAGCACATTTTCTGTCAAAAATGGACTCTTTCTGGTATCACTGGGAACAGAGTAGATTTAGGGAATAAATTTACCTCTCTATCCTGATACATTTCCTGAAAAAATTTATCTGTAACTTAAAAATAGCTGTAGAATCAGACAATATGGTAGTTGCTATGGAAACTGCACATTTGAGGTAAAATCACAGTGTGTAAAAGTTGTAAGCTATAAACATCTTATAGTAACTGCTGCCCTGTAGTTCCTGTCACCCATCCTCCTGCTCTGGGAAGGAAAAATCATTTCTTAATGAACTTAAGAATCTTTAAAAAATATTTTTCCAAAACATTCTTATCTGCTAACTGTATCCATTACTAGAATTTAACACCCTTGTGGTGCATAAGTAAAAGGTGACATTTTAAGTGACAGGGAATGAAGATTTTGCAATCAAGAATCATTTACATGGAACTAGTGTGGGAAACTGCAGGCAACCTGTTTTAGACATGACCAACAAGTAAAAGACGATTTATATGGTAGGTCAATTTATCCTAGTGAATGGGAAGGAAGTGGGAAAACATTTGAGGTCTTCTGTAAGTTTTCCTGTTACATGTAATACTGGACTTGATTATATTCAGCACATGTTTAAGAACTAGTTTTCCTTTGGATATGTCACAGGATAAATGAAGGAGGGTGCATAGGTTTGAACTACTTAAGGAGCCAGTGAAAAACCTGCCTGCATTCTTAGCCCTTATAAGTCCTTATATGTAACTTTCTGACCCACAGAAAGTAATCATTATATTTCAGCTCTATCCACATTCCAGCTGATATATTTCTCCCAGACTCTAGAGTCACAGAAACTGTAGTCTTTCTGGCTGAACATCAAACGTAGCCTCCATCAGAGATATTTTTACCACTTGGTTCACTTGCTTTAATTATACCAGGTGTCTGGGATATTTTATTTTATTGAATCAACTAGATTTTCTGAAACCCACATAAAAAGACTATAAAATTGAGCTTAAACATGAGCTCATTTCTAATTTTAACGGTTTGAAATTGTCTCTGTTTTGCTAGTTAGGTTTGTTTCATTTTTAGGGGGCAATCAAATTAGAATTGTGTTTAGGGTACTCTGTCTTTAAGTTATTGCTCAGGAAATTTCAGCCTTATACTTCCAGTGTTCAGTTCATCCTCTGGAAAAAAATTTCATGCTGGGAAGAGTGTACTTCCTTTCTCTGACCACATTCCCTCTAAAAGATTATAATTTACAGAGCTGTTTCAAACTCCCTGCTGGCTTTATCCTTATAGAATAAAGTCCAACCAGATGCAGTCTTCCATGACCCTGTGACTCTTGTCTACTTTTCCAGAGTCACCAGTAGCCAGTCCCCTCATGGCCCTGTACCCTAAAGACAAACAAAATTACTTCTGTTTCCCAAAATCCATCTTGCTGTTTAATCTTTCTGTGATGTTGCTCATGATTTCTCTAAGAACATTTGCTCCCTTTTCTAAATCTAGAGAACTGATGAGTGTTTCTTCCTCAAAAGCTTTTCCTGACTTCCCCAAGGAGAGCTGACCACTCCCTCTTACCTCTCTATCTATGCACATATCTCTATTAAAATATTTAGTATAGTGTATTTCACATACCCATTAGTGTATTGCACATAACCATCCCCCTTATGAGACTGCTCACCCTCTGAGAGCAGGGCTATCCTACTCACTTTTGTATTCTCCACATCTATCATAGCACCCAGCCCCAGGTCATCTGCCATTCCAAATCTGGTGCCACTAGTGGACATTGGTTTGTATTAGGAATATAATTGTCATTTTTCTGCTTTATGATGGTGTTTCAGTCAAAGCCATGGGAATGCTAGAATTTTGTCTATCGATTTCCCAAGTCATTCTGGTAATGCAGTAATAGGTGCAGAATGTGAAACAGAGAACTTTAATTGCTATGCAAGCACCTGATTCTCAAAAGAAGAATTCTGGTTCTCAGCTACATTGGAATGCATAGGTTATATTCAAAGTATAAATGAGGTCTCCTTTTTCCACTCTGACTACTCAATTGGAAGAAGGCAGTTTAGGAGAGTAGAAAATTCAGAGCACATCTCCCCATCTAGTTTTATGGAATGTTGAGAGCCCGATAGAGTGAATGTGGTTCAGTCATGTGTGGACACTGACCAATCACGTCTTTCCTTGCAAAAAATAGAAGAGTCTAATCAGGGAAGGCACTGAGAGAGGCTGTAAAACTGATACCCCCTACACTGTGTGCCTTATAAGGTGGCTGCTGTAGTTAACAATATCTTCCAGCTAAATGGTACTGTCTTCCCAGGCCATAGAACTCTAATGCTCTGCATTACATTAAAGTTATTTGTGGTGAATTTTTTGATCAATAGGGACAGAAAAAACATAGCACAAAAATGTATCAGCTGGAAATAATAGCTAATGTTTGTTTAGCAATTTGTATGTGGCAACAATTTTGCACACTTTGTAAAGATTAACTCATTTAATTCTCTCAATAACTCCATAAAACAGGAGCAGTTATACCCACAATCTAGATACCAAGATGTTCAGTAACTTGTCTAAAGTCACATGGAACCAGGACTTTAATCCAGACAATTTGCTTTGGCACCTTAGCCTTTAACCACTATACTACCTTGCACCTATTTGAACAGCTCCTATGTACCAGCTACTGTGCCAGATTGTGGAGATACAATGGAAAACAGCATAAACATAGTACTTAGTCTTACAAAGCTCATAGTCTAATGAGGGACAGGGCATTACGATAGAGTGTGATGGGAGTACCTATGAGGATCCCAAAACCTTACTTTGGAGAACAAGTTAAGCTTGTGAAATAATTAAAGATTGACAGGTAGATTAGTTCAGGCAGAATGCGTCAGGAAGGGGTTGGGGTACTGGCATTAGCAAAAGCCCTGGGATGAAAGGAAGCATGGCATGTTCAGGGATTTAAAGTTGGAAGCAAGAATACTAGCTTCAGAAGCCTTTAAGCACTTGGACTTTATTCTGACATGCTTAGTTTGAGGTATCTATGGGACAGCCAAGTAGAGATCTGTGTGTGTAGTTTCAGAAAGAGATTTGGGCTGGAAATGTTTATTTGGGAATCATTAGAATAGAAGTAGAAATGGAAACTGTAAGGTAGATAAAAATGTATGAGAAGATAAGAAGACATAAATCAGTCTAAGTAGCACCAAAAATTAAGGGATATCAGGAGATGAGAAGCTCAGAGGATGAGGACACAAATGAACCATTGAGAGAAAGAGAGGATGAAAAACATGGTATCGCTGGGGCCTAGGGTTCTGGAGCATTCCAAGGAAAAGCAAATGGTCAATAGAAGCCAAAACTGCAGGGATAAGGATTGGAAATTATCTATTGGATTTAGCAACAAGGTGGTCTAACTAGGTGTGAACAGCTTCAAAGAAGTAATGGAGGTGGGAGGCACTGTACCATGGGTTGGAAGGGAATGGGGAATGGAGAGTGGAGACTGTGAGTAGAGACAACTGCTTCAAGAGGTTTGGCTACACATGTGGACTGAGTAGATGTGCACAAACTTGTGTAGTCCTGATAGGTCTTCATGCTTCATTGGTCTATCACCTGAACTAGATTATAAGCTTATTAAAAACAAAGATTATAACTTCTATTTCTTTCACCCACAGCACTCAGATAGTAAGCTTCATGTATTAGATGCATGATAAACTTGAATATGGATTGGAGATGGAAGTAATTTGTTTTATTAAAAAACAATATCTGTCAATGTATGATAAAGCATTTGTACTACAGATTCATATCAATTTTCTATACATTCTTTGTGTTCTTAACCATATTATAGTAGTTAATATTGATGACATTCCTGTGTCAAGAAAAGAAACAGGGACTTCATAAAGAATAAAATATAAGCTGTATTGGGGTTAAGAATTACACTGCATTCTTTGTTTTAAATGATATTTTGTATGTAACATGTAATCCAATTAATTGGCACATCCAATAAAACAGAATATTTAATTTCCTATTCTTTCTTAAGGGAGGAGAAATTAACTCATATGTAAGATTTTATATTTTGAGAAATTAGCAATGGTAAATATTAGTCAATATAACATAGTATATGTGTACAATGCATAAGAAGAATCCAACTCATAATATATACATCTAAACTTAGTCTTGAAATTCAGAGATTTAAACATTTTATTTACACAGTATTATTTTTATTGGAAACATTTGACAGATCTTTATAAATATAATGGAGTCACCTTTATCTATAATGATGGTCAAGTAGGTAGTTTTAATAGAGGTTCTATGACTTCAAATTGAGCTTTTTTGTCAGTTTGCCCACATATTACTATTTTATTCATTTATATTTTACTCTATCCATTTTAAAATTAAAAAGAACTAAAAAGCAAAGATATGGCTCTACAAGTTTTGAGCATATTAGGTTATTACTTACTGAACTAGGAAATTGCATTTCAGGCAACTATCTGCTTATTGGAAATTATCCAATAGAAACAATAGCTCTGATTTGAAAGGCCACACATTGTGCTGTCTAGATTGATGATATGCTGTAAGTACATTGAGTCAGTTGTTTATGATTTTCTGGATCACAGAGTAACTTGTAAAATGTTACCGGCTAATTAGTTATATTTTTAATAGAATATTTTGATCATATATAGGGAGTGTCGATTTTCAGAGAACAAAAGTAGCTAAAGCAAAAAGAGAAATTTATTGGAACATTACACAGGTTCTAAGGAAGCATTAAAGCAAATATTCACTGAGTGCTTGCTATGTGCCAAGAACTATTCTAAGCACTCCCCTAATTAAAGTATTTCTATAATAGCCAGTTTTTGCTAGGTTCTGCTGTGGTAACAAATAACTCCAAATCTCAGTAGCTTATAACATTAAAGATTAACTTCTTGCTCCTGTTGCATGTTGGATATATGTCTTTTTATTTATGGACCCAACTCTCTTTTAGGTTCAAGGCAGAGGAAAAAAAGAGAGATAGCCAAACCATGTAATGGCCCCTACAGCTTTCACTAGGTCACATTACAGTGAACAAAGCAAGTACTGTGGTCAAGCTTAACAGTCAATGGAGTGGAGAAACAAGCTCTTCCCATGGGAGGCTCTGTAATCAGATGTCAACAAATGAGGATGCATGAAAGGGCAGAACCTATTTGAAAAGAATAATACAATCATCCTCCATCCTTCCTCTTAATCATATTTGCTTCTCTGCTTTCTGATATTTTTCTTCCATCTTTGCATCCAGTGGTACGCCTCTTGATTCAGAAATGTCTCTTCTCTTTATGACACACAATCTGAGTTTTTCAGGCTTTTGTAGTAAGCCACAACTTTAGTTAGACTCTTTATCCTGAGCTTTTTTATTCAAAAGAATTTACTGGGTGCCACGTTGATTGATTCAGAAATTCTAACAAAAATTTGTTAACCAGACCACTATTTTATTTCTTGCCATGGGTTGTCTTAAATTCTGGCATTGAGAACATTACTCAATGTTATCTTTTATCTATTTTGATGAGGTATATTTCCATTTTGTAACCCCACAAATTTTGGAATTTATGAGCTTTTTATATCCTCCTTCAACTCTATTTGCAAACTGGTATTATATTTTGGAGACTTTGCACTTACAATGCTTTTTCAGCTTACATATTTCTATTCTTATTCTGTCCAAAGCACCCCAAAACATCTAATTGACTCTATCAACATCCTAATATTCCATATTTTTATCTAAAGTCAAAGTTCTTGTTATATTATCTGTATTTCAAATTATAGCAGGCAACATTTTTGCCAAATGTATTAAACATTTGCACTGCATACATGTCACTATTCTTCCAGCCATTACCATTTTCAGCCAGTAACCAATTCCTTGCCTCTCACTATCTAGCCCCGAAGGTAACACCACATTATTTAGGGTTTGTTTATAGCACATTTCTACTACCAGTTACTAATTTCTGTGTGGTTCACCTTTGCTAGATTTTTCTGTGGTTTCAAACAGTTTCTAATTTCTAGTGATTTACCACATCTATGATTTTTTTTCTTGCTTATGTTACATGTCAACTGAGCTCAGCATTGATTCCACTCTGTACCATTGTCCAAAATGTCTTCTTTATTTGGGTGTTCAGGTACCGGGGGCAGAGAGATTAGAAACAATGGCTAAACAATATTTCTTAGAGCTTCTGCTCAGCTGTGCCATTTGTCACGCTTGCTCATATTCCACTGGTCAGAGCAAGTCACAGGAGCAAGTCTGACTGTCAGCACAGGGGTGCACTCATCAATGGGCAGGAACATATAATCCTCTTATTGGAAAAGCAGCAAATAACTGGAAACAAACAATCTACCACACTCACAATAACCTCATTTTACACATGAGAAAACTGGAGCAAGGTAGCTTAAATAGCTTGGCAAGATCACATTGCTGGTGGGACCAGGATTTTAAGTCTTGTTTGAGGGCTGTTTTTAACCATGAAAGTGAAGTAAATACAGCTGGGCCTCAGAAGAACTTAACAAGTCATTAGGCACTACTTCTTTCTGTGACCAAATGGTCTCTGATCACTAAAAAGCATACTTGTGTCTTTTGTGGACATAAAGGAAAATGAATTCATAAATATCTGTCCTTGCTCTTCATAACCTCACAATCTCAGCACTCAACTTTAACCTTTCCAGGGTCCTTCTTTCCCAGTTTCAGACTTCCAGGAAAAAATAATGATGTCAGTATCTTTGTTATGGGGATAGATCTAATGGGTTTCAGCCAGAGATCAGTTTTTTGTTTTTGTTTTTGTTTTTGTTTTTTGATTTGTTTTTTCCCTGGCCCTGAAAAGGGCCTTTAACTTTGCTCCAGGACAAGGCTTGCAGAGCTCAAACTTAGCCGCTGAAAGCTGGAGAGGGTGAGCCCTTGGCATTTGAGCAGATAGACCACGTTCATGGCCATGATCATTTTACACTTGGTGGCTCAGTGTAGGTGATGACGTCCCTTCCGTTTCACATTGTCCAGGAACAGCTGCAGCACCCCGCGGGTCTCCTTGTAGTCAAGACCAAGCTTTGCTTTATAATGAATTACGTTGTAAAAGAGTCTCACTTGCTTTACGCCGAAATATGAATTGTGGACTGATCTAGTCATGTTCATGTTTTCCCTTTTGGCAATGACTTTTGGCAAGAATGGGAAACTCAGTTTCTAGTTAGGTTTATGAAACTAGAACTAATAAACAAATAATCAGTAATGAAATCTTCAATTATTAATACATGTACACACAGTTAAATAAATAGTGGTGAAAGGATGAAATAGAAAACAGCAGTACCCATTACATTCACAGGAATAGCAGATTGAAGACCCTGAATAACTCTTCTAATGAAAATGACTCTTCCACTTCTGAAAGTGAATCAATGATCCTATTAGAAGGTAAAGAACTTTCAAAGGCCAAACCAAAAGATAAATTAAAGTGGCAACGTCACCTGGTAAGTAGGCCCATATCCTGCCAAACCAAATCCAATTTTCACAGCTTTTTAGCGGCTATACTGGGGGGATGGGCAGAAGAAAGAGTTAAGCCTCATCTAGAGTGTCTGGTGTCATAGGAGAGCTCAGCACAGGGAGTTACACTTTCAAAGCTGGGATGAACTAGACTAAGACTGCCCTTCTTTCTGCACCCAAAGAGTGAAGAAGGAAAGCTGTTTGTTTTGAAATGTCTCTAAGTGGAGAACAAATACTCCCTGAGAACTGGTAGCACAAACCAACTTTCATCAAGTTTGCAAATAGAATTTGCAGTGACTGGGTTGACTGAAGACCTCTTACTGCTCCAATCTGCTCTGTTTGCTCTCTAGTTCTGGGACTTGTCTTCAGTACTCTACCCTACAACTCCTGGGTCTTAGATCCCATGGCTTTATCATTCTTGGTTTACTTATTTTGCATGTCTTCTAGTAGTTTTCTAAAAGAGTGAGCATTTTAAGCATATTTTGGAGACTCTATGACAAAAACTGCTAGCTATTCACCAAAGTCCATTTCTTCTTCTTTCTTGGCATACAATTAGACTACAGTCCATCTCCAATGAAACTAAATTATAACCATAGGAATATGAGAATGGTATTTGCCACTTCCAGGCCTTGCTTGTAAAAATCTCCCATCTGTGGCCCTCCAAGTTCTTCCTTATTCTGTGTAAATGGGAAGGAGAGAACCATGGTGACCTACAAAGCTACTTGTTGAAGGTAGCATGGTCTCCTTGTCCCAAGTTCCCTGATTGATCACATGGAGAAGAGGTATGTTTAGTAACACTGATACCTACTATCATTCCATAAAAGAACAAAAAATAATATTTAATTATATTTGGGTATACATATGTTTTGTATATATAAATTTTTTTTTATTCTGTCTTATTTTAGCAAGTACTATTATCCTAACAGATTACCTAATGGAGTACATTTTGTGTATTTGCAATTATTTTTATTTTGCCTTCACACTTGAGTAATACTGAATATAGAATTTTAGGTTAAAAGTTATTTTTTTCCCATAGAATGAAGACATGGCTGCATTGTCTTCTAGGAATCATGTTGCTGTTGAGGATCTGATGTTCCTCTTAGGAGGGTTCTGTCTTTTTTCTGGGAGTTTTTCTTTTTAATCCCTTCATTCTGAAATTTCAAGATAGTGTGTTTTGGGGTCCATCTGCCCACTTTGTTTAGGTGCTTAGTGAACACTTTCAATCTGGGTATTTGTGTCTTTCACTTTATAAATTATTTCTTGTATTTTATATGTGATAATTGTCTTCCCTTAATTTTCTCTGATCTCCTTCTAGTTGTATAATTAGAAAGATGTTGGAAAATTATTACCTTTTATATTTTCCCATATTTTGTCCTTTTGATCTATGTTCTAGAGATTTCTTTGATTTCTATTCAAATATAATTTTATATATCCATTTCCATATTTTGTAATTTTTTAAAAGTCATTAGTTTTCCCTATTGCTATTTCAAAGCTTCCTTTTCTGTTGTGTCTCCTCTTATTGTCCTTATAGGTTAATTCCATTTCAAACACATTTATTGTTCTTTCAGTTGAGTTTTTATAGAGAGAAGAAATAAATGTATAATCAATCAGACATTTTGTGTAATGGGGTCTTTATGAGCAAAGTTTAAGGTAAAATAAAACTAGAAATGATTTGTAGCTGAAGCCTAGTGACAGGTTATGTTTACATCTAGGTAATTTCAGTATTCATATTGCTTAGTGCCATTCAGCTAGACAGCTCCAGGGCTATGGGAAGAGCTGCAGGAAAGCTTGGATAATTTCTCTTTGTGTGAGCTAGAACATCTGGTCTCACACCCTCTTGGACACCATTAGTATATACAAATAACGTATATCAAGTTAAGGGAAGCAAGCGTCAGTGTACCATGGCATTTAAAAATACAGGCTCTAAAGTGGTGAAGAACTTAGTTCAAAGCCTGTCCCAGTACTTACTAACAGTGAGACTTTGGTTATGTTTTTTAATTTCACTAAGCTACTCAATTCTCATCTGTAAAATGGGGATTAATTATTATCCCTCCTTCATAGGCCTGTTGTGAGGATTAATTGAGATAATGTAGGCAATGTGTTTAGCACAGCATCAGGTATAGGAGGTACTGAATGAGTGACAGCTGTTATTATTTTAATGGCACATAATTACATGTCAACAAAAGCTGTAACACTGCACATATGGGAATTGTCTAGAATGAATCAAGGCATACACACACTCCTGAAATGAGGAAATATAAGTATATTAAATATTATTAACTTGCAGTGAGTATTTAATTTGTAGTGAAAGAATTCATCAGAAAAAAAAGAGCATTGAAAAATTTGTTCAAATTTATAGTTGTGCCAAGGGTCCTGGAGAGAAGCTGAAAGACCCTTTACTGATATATATAATTTATATCATATAAAGGCTTAAACCTATCGTAAATAAATAATAAGTTTTGGTAAATCATTTTTCTTTGATTTCCTCTTATTTTAATTTCTATTAAACTTAGTTTCTTTTTTTTCATTCACAAAAGTAAGCAACGTTTCCCTCTAATTGAGATTCTTTAAAAACAAAATTTGCAAATGAATGTAGCTTTCGTCTATTATAAAACAAAAAGTAATTTGTTATAAAAAATATTAAGGTTCTCAATATACAAAAATAGAGAGATTTAATAAATTATAATTATGGTTTAATAACTTTCTTCCTCACTTTAATCTCACATTAAGATAAAAGAAACATGTTCAAATCATTGTTTAAAGCATTAAGAAGAGAAATTGTAGAATTTGTTTTATTCCACTGAGTTTATGTTCTCACTATTGGGACCACCACAGGGGTGAATATTTTTAAACATTTTTCTAGAATGTGGAAAAATAAGCCATTTTAGAACCTTGAGAGCTATGTAGATATCCAGACAATACAAAAAAATACTACAGCAGGTTAAGCCATTATTATAAATGTGTGAGATTGTAGATGTATACATATAACGTTTATCCTTGTAATTCCTGAGTAATATTTCATTGTTTGAATATAACACACCTTGTTTACTCTTTCACCAATTGATAGACATTTGTATTGTTTTCACTCTTTGGGTATTATGAATGCTGACTATGAGCACTGATGTACAGTTCCTTGTGTAGAAGTATGTTTTTCATTTCCCTTGGGTAAATATGTAAAAGTGTAACTGCCGGATCATGCAATTGGTGTATATTTAACTTAATAAGAAACCACCATTTTGCTGTTCTATTTGCACCCCTACAGGAATGTATGAGAATTGCAGGCCTACCACATCCTCCTTAGCATTTGGTGTTGTCAATATTTTTTATTTTAGCCATTCTGATAGATGAGAGTGGAATCTCATTTTGGTTTCATTTGTATTTCCATCGTTACTAATTATGCTGAGTGCATTTTCATGTGTTTATTAACCATTAATACATCTTCTTTCTTATATCAATTCTGTCCATTTTTTATTGATCATTTGTATTTTTGTTATTGATATAAGGATTCTTTGCTTGTATATAAAATATAAGTAAACATACAATAAATATAAAATATAAAAATCATATAAATATAAATAAAATATAAAATATATATAAGATTTGAAAATATTTTACCCCAGTCTATATATGGTTTGCTATTTTTTTCAACATGGAGTGATTTTTAGCTGTATATTTTATTTTGATGAAGTTCAATTTACCAGTTTTTCTTTTATATTAATATTTGTGTGTCTTAAGAAACCTTTGGCAAATTCAAGATTATTAAATTTTTCTCTTTTCCTTCTAGAAGTTTTTTTAAGATTTTTTAAAATTAATTACTTTATTTATTTATTTATTTATTTATTTATTGGCTGTGTTGGGTCTTCATTGCTGCGTGCAGGCTTTCTCCAGTTGCAGAGATCGGGGGCTACTCTTCGTTGTGGTGCGCTGGCTTCTCATTGCAGTGGCTTCTCTTGTTGCAGAGCATGGGCTCTATGTGCGCAGCCTTCAGTAGTTGTAGCACATGGGCTCAATAGTTGTGGCTTGCAGGCTCTAGAACGCAGGCTCTATAGTTGTAGCGCATGGACTTAGTAGCTCCATGGCATGTGGGATCTTCCCAGACCATTAGCCTTGGTTTGGGAAGATCCCAAACCTGTGTTCCCTGCATTGGCAGGTGGATTCTTAACCACTGCACCAGCAGGGAAGCCCCCTTCTAGAAGTTTTATAATTTTAGCTCTTATATTTAGGTCTATGGTCCACTTAAAAGTAGTATTTGTTTATGATGTCATATCAGGGCTGAGATTCATTTTTAGGTGTATGATACGGCTATCCAGTTATTCCAGTAATCTTTATTGAAACAGCTCTTTTTTCCTCATTGAATTTAACTTAAACCTTTCTCAAAACTTAATTGCCCATACCCCATTCCATTGATTTGTCTATACTTATGTCAATACCATCTTATCTTGATTACTATAGCTATAAAAGTAGCTGGAAAAATCAGGAATTTTGAATCTTCCAAGTTTCTTCATTTTTCAAGATTTTTATGATTATTCTAGGTCTTTTGATTTATAATAGAAATTTTATAATTATGTGGTCAATTTCTACCAAAAAAAAATTTCCATTGGGATTTTTATTGGGATTATGTTGAATCTGTGGAACAATTTAGGGAGAATTGATTTGTTAACACCATTGAATTTTTCAATTCCTGAACATGGCTTAACTCTTATTTAGATTTCCTTTAATTTCTCTTAGCAAAGATTCATATTTTTTTATTGAAGAGGTCTTCCACATCTTTCTGAGTATTTTATGGCTTTTGATGCTACTATAAGTACATTTTTAAAATAAATTTTGTTTTGCAATTGTCTTTTCTGCTAACGTGTAAAATAAAAGTTCTATTTTTAAAACTATGATTTTTTTTATTCTGAGATATTACTAAATTCTTTTATTAGCTCTCCTTAGTAGTTGTGTTGAGAATTCTTTAGGATAGTCTGTGTTGTCTGTGAATAGAGGCAGTGTACATCTTTCTTGCCATTCTTTACCACTTATTTTTCTTTTTCTTGCCTTATTGCTCTATCTGTGACATCAGTGGTAAGAGCAGACCATGTCATTCTCATACTTAAAGCACTTATTGTTTTTTAGAAGATTAAAATTTTATTATGGAAAATATCAAAAATATATACTGAAGTACACCAAAAAACAAAGTGAATCCCACTTATCCCCATGAAAATGGTCAACTAATTATGAACTAATGACCAGTCTTGCTTCATCTATGTTTTTTTCTTAACATTTTTATTGCAGTATAATTTCTTAACAATGGTGTTCCAGTTTCTGCTGTACAACAAAGTGAATCAGCTGTATTTATACACATAGCCCCATATTGCCTCCCTCTTGAGCCTCCCTCCTACCCTCCCTATCTCAACCCCTCTAGGTCATCACCAAGCACCTGAGTTGATCTCCCTGTGCTATGCTTCTGCTCACTCCTTCCTTATTTTAAGCAAATTCTAGATATCATATAATTTTATCCAAAAACTTTACTGTACTTTACTCTGTAAGATGTAAACTGTTTTTTAAAAACAACCTCACAATATTGTCATTACACCTCAACAAAAAATAGCAATAAGTCATCTATCCAGTCAGTGTTCAGAAGTTCAATTGTCTTCCAAATGTCCCAAGTTTTCTTTTGCTTTTCATTGTAGTTTTCACCTTGTGCTTGTTTGAAATGGGAATCAACTAAGTTCATACATCACATTGGTGGCACCATCTCTTACTTTCTTTGAACCTACAAGTTCTCCCTTCATTCTCTTTTTTCCAGGCAGGATTTTGCTGACATGCTGATATGCCATCCTCATAATGTAGTTGAACACATTCCTCTGTAGCAGAATCCTTTCTGGGGGGAATCCAGGCATACGTACATTCTTTTAAGTGCTTGGGTGAATTTGCGCCACAGTCAGGTGTGGAAAGCCCTGGAAGACTCAATGGCTGCACTCAGATTTCTTTTTTTTCTTTATAAAAAATATTTTATTAGAGTACAGTTGATTTACAGTGCCGTGTTAGTTTCAGGTGTATAGCAAAGTGAATAAGTTTTACATATGCATATGTCCACTCTTTTTTTAGGTTTTTTTCCCATATAGGTCATTACAGAGTATTGAGTAGAGTTCCCTGTGTTATACAGTAGGTCTTTATTAATTATCTATTTTATATATAGTAGTGTGTATACATTAATCCCAATCTCTCAGTTTATCCCTCTCCCCTTCCCCTCTTGGTAACCATAAGATTCTTTTCTATATCTGTGACTCTATATTTCTGTTTTGTAAATAAGTTCATCATACCATTTATTTTTAGATTCCACATATAAGTGATATCATATAATATGTGTCTTTCTCTGACTTTTGTTTCACTCACTATGACTATCTCTAGGTCCATCCATGTTGCTGCAAATGACATTACTTTGTTCTTTTTTATTGCTGAGTAATATTCCATTGTATATATGCACCAGATCTTCTTTATCCATTCCTCTGTTGATGGACATTTAGGTCACCCTCTGTCCTGGCTATTGTAAATAGTGCTGCAATGAACACTGGGGTTAATGTATCTGCTTAAATTATGGTTTTCTCTGGGTATATACCCAGGAGTGGTGTTGCTGGATCAGGGTGATCAGGCCTCCCAAGTGTGGAGGTGGTGAAGGAGGCAGTGGCCAGGGATGCAAGAGCTTGCTCCTGTGGGAGCCCTCCCTAGTGCCTAGGGAGGCACCAGCTGATGCATGAGGAGAGAGGCCTCAATGGCACCCCTGCTCTGTGTGTCACTCAACAATGGAGATTTGCTTCTAAGGCAGTCTGCATTTCCTCCACAAGCATTCCTGGTTGGGGATCTCCTCACTCCCATCCCCTCAGGCTATCTCCTCACAGCCAACAACAGTCCCCTCCCCAGGTCTGCTCTCCAAGCCCCATATTCCACCACTCAGCCCCTGTGTGCACTAGTGGACACATTTCAGGCTGGGATGCGCAGGGCTGTGGCACAGACCATTTGTGTCAGTCTCACTCTGTCCTGCCTGCCACAGAATGTTGCTGCTGTCTCCTATAAGCCTCCAAAGCTCCCCTTCTGTCCCAGCAGACCTCCTCCCCGCTCTGGTGAGGGGTCTTCCCTGGATGTGGGAACTTCTCCTCATCTTCAGCTCCCCACCAGGGGCACAGGTCCCAAAACATTTCCTCTCCTCTTCCTTTTCCCTTCTTTCTTTCATCCTACCTGATTAGGTGGGGATCTTTCTTGTCTTTTTAGGTGTCTGAGGTCCTCTGCTAGTGTTCAGCTAGTGCTCTATGAGAACTGTTCCATCTGTAGATGTATTCTTATGCATTTGTGGGAGAGATGAACTCTACATTCTCCTACTCCTCCACCATCTTGACCCTTCTCAAAGCCCTTAAATGGTTATACCACACAAAATTTATCTTTTGGTTCCATCACCCTCCTAATTTCCCTGTAAGGTAGAATTTAGTACAATCCCAGGCCAACTTTTTCTTCCCTGGCCCACATCTGATGAACAGAACAGTCTCATGTTTCCTTTACAGGACACATTTTGGGTAAGGCAGCCAATCCCAATAGAGTATCAATTCTTCTTTGCTCTGTTATAGAATCAGCTGACCAGCCTGTTTCTGAAATTTGGCTTTCTAGGTTGCAGTCAGACATCAGTCTTTTGTGCCTGAGGTGTTGAGGTAAGGAACAGGGACACTCAACGTGCCCTCCCCCTTTTTTTGTGTCTGGGGGACTCATAGCACAATCTATTTCAAAGAAACCTTTCGAACAAATCTTTCCCCAATCTCAAACTCCATGGTTTCCACTGTGGATGAAGAGTTTCAAGGGTGAGAGATCTTCAGCTAAATCATGTATTAATTCTGCCTGTGGTCTAATACATGGGTATTATTGTTGAAACTTCCAGTCATCTACCCAGTTATTCTCTGTCTCCCCCATGAACCATAAACTTCATAAAGGCACAGTCATTTCTGTTTTAATCACTCTTATATCCTCTTCATCCAGCACAGTGCCTGGGAAGTTTCAAATGCTCCATAAAAATTTGTTGATATAATATAGTGAATGAATTCTTTTTTCAGTGCTTGTTATTACATATTTTTCATATGTAAAAATAACAAGCTTCTTAATATATTTTATTATTTGTCAGTAACAATGTATATTCTTACTTCGTAATACTGATGAAGAACTATGAATGCAGTTGATCATGAAAGATGTTGTAAAAAAGTAAGATGAAATGGAATTCAGCAAAGATTAGTAACAAAGTTTAATCGGGAAGTGAAGGTTTGCTTAAAATTTCGGAGTCAGAATAAGGGACTCTTTAGAAAACAGCATGAAAGTGGCTAGTGGCAGGTTTTCACTATACTCTGTAACAGCCTCTGCACCTCTCTATCCTGAAAAGATAAACCTTATTCTCTGTGGATTTACCTGGATGAAAACCAATCAGGCAACTGTGCAAATAATACAAACACCTGCACATTGGAAAAATTTAACAGTGCCAGCACCAAATAGTTCTTTTAGTTTATCTCAAAGAATGTTCGCAGCTAATCCTCTCTTGGGGACATAGATAAACACTCTGAAGCTAATACAGTCTTAACATAAATTAAAAATAATGCAGAAAAGACATTTTAGAGCATATAATATTTTGTTACCTTTGGATTTCTATTCCCATTTTGTAAATCTCATTGTTGAAAAGAAAACATGTTCATATTATTGTTCTGAAGAGACCAGTAACCTCAGCACTACACACTGGTAGATTTTTTTCCCTTTTCCTCCCTTGGTAGCAATTTAGAAAACCCAGATGCTAAGCTATGGAAGAGGTTCCCACAAAGCACCTGCCTTCTTGGCACATATCTCAGGTGGCTGGGCTGGTAGCTGCTTTTCCATCTGAATTTTTCAAAGTTGGCTTTAGATCCAAGATTTATTTCTAAATTTAAACAACCTAGATTTTTGTCATATTGTCATTTTAAAAAATTGGAATTATAGTAAAACTTTATCCAAGTAAAAGTTATACATTATATGTAAAAGTGTATGTTTGTTATTTTACAATATATAATATAAAGTATAATGTATAACATAAATAATGTGCTATCGGATTGTAACAATTTTATTTCTGTAGGTAACTTGTATCATAATGATAAAAGCATAATTCCATGATTGTATTTCTAGTAAATTGTTTTCCTCCTAATATATGCAGCCTTATCTAACAGATTCCTTTTACTTCCAAAAAACTGATGTAATCAATTAAGCCTCATAGTAGGAGACTACTTGTTTCAAAATATATCTTAATTAATTAGCTCTTTCTTATATACTACCTTGTCTAGAAATGATTTGAGATAAGATACAATTTACAAATTTCTTTTGTGTGGATATCTATCTTCCGATGTGAGAACAATTTTTATTTATCTTTTCTATGATTTCTAAAATACCTATTCATTTCTAAAATTCTGTATCAAAGCTATTTGAAAGGTTTTTTATTAATAATTGCATTCATCTCTAAAATACCTTCACATTTTTAGTCACTCTTTTTACAATAACTCTGCCAATATTTCCTTTATATCTCACCTATGTCTAAATTTTGATTTTATTTATTCCTCTGGCATTTCATATGAACTATATTTTTCTATTTCTTAGTTCCTATCTGAGTTCAGTAACACTATGCTCTAAAACCATGTTTAATCATCTAATGGGTGTTTAGGTCTATGCTTTATATTAATAAAGCCATGCAAATGAAAATTGCTGTATGCTTGTCAGAGCCTAAGTGGTGTATTCCTAACATATTTCTGTAGTTTTGTATTTCAGAGAGTGTAATTCAAGAGGGCCTTGATAACAAACATATTTGGTTAGATGCAATAAAGATAAGCTATCTAATTACAACAAATTTGAATCTTACAATCCATAAACTAGGAAAGGATTAATTTGTATGGTTAATAACCTCACAACTCAGTTTGCCTCTTCCTGCTGTTTATTATTTGTTATCTAAATGTTTGCCACTTACTCTTATCATTAAACATAAACACATATTTATTATTATTTGACATAGGATATGAGGTGGTTAACAAAAAGAAACTATCCTCTGGCAATAAATGAGGCTAGA
The DNA here is from genome assembly GCF_030028045.1 of Hippopotamus amphibius kiboko. Classification (NCBI taxonomy): domain Eukaryota; kingdom Metazoa; phylum Chordata; class Mammalia; order Artiodactyla; family Hippopotamidae; genus Hippopotamus; species Hippopotamus amphibius. The sequence goes on along the minus strand of NC_080190.1, from coordinate 130,989,507 downwards.
TAAGAATATTCCCAAAACTGATCAAGCCACATCTGGGAACAGTGGATCCTGAGAGTAGAAGAAACAAGAAGAAGCACTAACAGGAGTAACAGTGCAGAAACCAAAGGACTGGGTTCAGTCTACATCTGAAAGCTTCCCAAAATGAAGCTCTTGGGTCATATAACCACTACCCACATCAACATCAGCAGTTCTTCAGAGTGTGGAGCATTCAAAATGTTTCAAACTAGGACAGACCATTATTGGATTGATGTGTGGCTGTTATCAAATGCTTATTTAATTGTACTTTAAATATTTAATCTTAATTTATTTTATTTCTGTGCCTAAAATGCATTCTGAAGTTCCAAACACTGAAGAATGACTACAGTTGTGAGGTTTTGCCTTGGACAACAGAAACTCTGAACTGTCATTTGGTTTCTTTGACTCTGATTGAATTGGGTGGCCTTCTCTGTCTGCCTTCCTCAAATGCACTTCAGCTTTTTTTGGTCACATAATACCTTTGTGTAGTTTATAAGCTAAGAAGCCAATCCAAGATTAAGCTGTTGCTTGACAGAGAAGTAATAAGGAATTTCATATGAATGTTGTGTGTGACATGGGCATGTGATTTCAACAAAAGTGACTGAGGATATGTGATATAGATCAATTCTTATTCCAGAATCTTTGGGCATTCTAAGGTTACCTGAAGTTGATCATGAGAGAGGACTGTGACGCTGCTTTTGGTTTTAGAGATGTGTGTATGCTTGTGGTGTGGCTTGCTGTAATCAGGTATGGATTGGGGATCTGCATCAACTCTTAAAGCATATTATTTGTTTCAGGGAACCACAGACAAACAAGAGAATGTTGAATAAAAGTTAAAATATAAAATATGGATAAATAAATCTAAACGTTGAGAATACATATAAATTAGCTACCCTTTCTCAAGTATTCCTGGGCTAGGTAGGTTCTGTGAATCTATAGATACATAATATGATTAGGAGATTGGGTATGGTATGTATGTTTGTTTCACAAATATTTTGTGAATATGAGTGTGAATAGTTCTTTCAGAAAAAAAGATATAAAATAAAATGAGAAACTATGCTGCAATAATTGAACTTGGAAGGGAGCCTTGTCTTACCCCAGCCTTCATCAAATTATAACAGGTACAGAACCTGGAGTCCTAACGTAGACCTCATTATTTTCCTCTTAGACCTTTTCCCAATTTTATTTCATCATTTTCTTCTTTTCAGATCCTTTCATTTCCTTCCCTGGAGTTTACTTATGTCTCTTCATTATATTTCTATGATCTTCTATTTTCTCCTTTTCCCATTGCCTTCTTTAAACTCAATAAGGAACTTTCATATCTTTCCATGTACCTTATTTTCATTGCACTAATAATAAAAATGATTCTTAGTTCAGTTTACTTAAGTCTAAATGATATTATAATTCATTTTAGATTATTCATGTAATTTTAGTAAAAAATTCCAATTGATTAACACTGTTTAATGATGAATAGATATTCTCATTGCATCTTTTAATGTTTGCCTCTTTCCTAAGCATCACTTTCCTAAGCCAGATTTTCAACTTACATTTTTTTTACAACTTTATCAAGATACATTTCATAAAATTCACCAATGTAGAGTATACAGTTCAATGACTTTTTACTATATTCAGACTTGCGCAAATATCACCACAATCTAATTTTAGAATAGTTCAAATCCCCAAAAGAAACACAATATCTATTAGCTATCATTCCTCATTCCTGCTCCCTACCCCACCCCAGCCCCCACACAAGGCAACTCCTAATATTTCTGTCTCTGTAGATTTGCCTATTTTGGACATGTTTTATGAATGGAATCATGCCACATATGGTATTTTATGACTGGCTTCTTTCACTTAACATAGTGTTTTCAGTTTTCAATTCTATTATAACATGTATCAATACTTCATCTTTTATAACAATAATACTAATTTTGATAATAATTTTGCACTTTAAAAATGTATAGTTTCTTTTTTTTACAGTGCTGTTCTATATCAATTCTGTCTCAGCCACATAATAAAATTCAAAATGATTTAAGTAATATAGTCATTTTTAGTAATGAAGCAAAGCATATTAACATGTGTTTCCTAATTCTAAATGTCATTGTCTTACTATCTTAATGGGCAATTGTAAAAGGAGAATGTTGTTCCCTTCCACCAACTAACAACTTTCTGCTTTTCATCTGCCAAGTTCCTGTAACTAATACTCTCCTCAAATTTGTCATATTAGTAAGACTTCCCAGATAAGATATACTTTTGTGAACAGACTAGATGATATACTTTTTTCTTCTGTTTCTGTCCATAACAAAAATTAGTCTATTGGTGGGGAGAAATATAAAAGCATACATAATATATTTCTGTCAAGATGAATTAGAAGGCAGAGAGATTTCTGCTATTAATTTGTTGTAGCACATAATTCAAATATCAATTGATCAAATCAATTGAGCATTTATCCATCCTGATGCTCTCATGGAATTAGTTTTGTATGAAATTAACTTTGTATTGGATGATAAAGTGCAAGCTTAAAAATAAACTGTAACAAAGATTTGTTATAAAATACCAAATGCTCTTTTCAATTTTGGTTTTGAAATGAATACATGTCAGTCAAGGCTGAGAGAAATTTTCTCCAGCTATATTAGATTTGTCCAGCTGCATCCCAATAGATGCTTCTTCCATAATGTTGTTTTTCCATTTGTATACAATAGTTTTCTGGTTTGTTTATACAATGTGGAATCATAGAGAGATATCAGACTTGCTATCTTTCCCAGGTTTAATGGGTTCTCAAGTATACTTGACAATCAGTGTGTTAACAGCAACACCAGCTCTGAAAACTGGAATAACACTCTAAAAGTAGAAAAACATATAAATATTTTCTATAGAGTGAAAGACTGACTGCATTAATGACCAAATCTATCACACCTTTCTGGAGTCACACCCACTGCTGTGTAACTGTTGTGTCTCCTCTCTCTGGCTTTGAGCTTGGCCATGTGACTTGGTTTGACCAATGGGATGTGATCCAAGAAGACTCTAGAAAAGCACTTAAGCACTTCTGCTCACTCTTCCTTGTGCCATCACCATGAGAAATGACTACATGACCAGGCAGTTTGCTGGAGGTGAGAGACATGTGGGGAAAACCAATTAGCTATACAATCCACCCAGCTAAGACTGCACATAACTGCTCATCACTAGTTATGGGTGAACTTATTCAATATCTGAAGTTCCCTGCCAAAATCAGCTTAAATTTCTGACCCACAGACCCATAGACTTCATAAATATTTATTGTTGTTTGATATTTAGTTGTTGTGGTCATTTATAATGTGGCATTATTGTGGCAATGGATAATTGATACATAAATGGATTCTCCAAAGATGATCAGTCATACTTATTAATAATGCTATCACCAGAATATCTTCTAGTCTAATTGAAACTTACCACTTAAAAAAGAAAAACATATTCATTAACTTAACTGTTTAGTAACAAACCTTTTATGTAATAGCTGGGATCCAAAATTCATATGGTGAAACCTAATCCCCAATGCGATGGTATTTTGAGGTGGGACCATTGAGAGGTGATTAGGTCGTGAGGGTGAGCCCTCATGAATGGGATTAGTGCCCTTATAAAAGACACTACAGAGAGCTCCTTGCTCCTTCCACTATGTGAGGATACAGCGCAAAGATGGCCATCTATGAACCAGGAAGCAGGGTCTCAGCAGACACCAAATCTATCAATATCTTGGGCTTCCCTGCCTCCAGAACTGTAACTTGTTTATAAGCCACCAAGTCTATGATAATTTGTTAAAGCAGCCCAGACTAAGACAGAGGTCTTTCCAAAATAATTATGCAAAGTCATAAAAATGTGCTTATCATTTGACCCAGCAATTCCCTCTTCTGATGCTTTATACTGTTTATATTCACGCATTATACTAAGAAAATAATCATGAATATATAGGGGAAGATTCATTTTCAAGGATGTTTATTAAAGAATGCTAATAATAATAATAATAATTAGAAAAAGCCAAGCCAAATAAATCATAGTGAGTCTTTATAGTGGAATTCCACAGTTATTAAAAAAATAAAGAAGAAAATATAACAAGTGGAAAATTAGGGATGAATTAATTGAAAAAATATGTTAAAAGATAATCTGTAGTATGTATATATTCACTACATATACAGCATGATACCAATATTATTTTTCTAAATTTGCATTCAGTTGCCTAAAAGGACCAGGAGACTCTATAGTATATTATAAACAGTATTCTGTATCACAGGATTATGGTTATTTGTAAAATCTTTATTGCACTTTCAAAGCTTTCTACTTGCATGATTTAAAATAAGAGTAAATGGGTGTTGAATGAGGATTTAGGGTACTCACCTAAGAATAAAGTGTGTGGGTTCTATTGCATGAATTTTATACCATATATTTAGGTATATATTGAGGTTGACAGATAAATTACCACCAGATAAGCTCTACTATTATTCTTGGGTGATTGTACATTGAGTAGCTCTTTCGAGGTTTTCCATTGCTCCTCTGTATTTCAATAGATGTGTCAATTAAAATATAAGCTTCATTACTATTCATCATTAGATAAGCTGAATATTTGATATATGAAATTTATTGTCTCAAATTTAATGCCCTTAGGGGCCAAGGAGGTTACGCAAAATAAGTAAAGCAAGTTAGCCAATGACCAGGTACAAAGGGAAGAGTTACTTACCATCAACTGATTATTGGCAAAAAGAAATGTGGGCTTTCTGGTGCCAGATCTGATGAGTTTTCAAGAAAAGCTAGATATCCAATTTTTAAAGCTATCTCTCTATTTTTATATCCTGGCTATTAATTCAAACATTTTAAAAGTTTACAGACTACAGAACCACGACTGCAAGTTGCTTTTGTCCTGTGAACAGTCAGTTTGTGGTTTCAGACATGTAAACATGTCAAATTTAAGGCACCTACAAGTAAAAAAAAATTAATATAAAGACCAATAATTTTGTCATGGGTAATCAGTTCATTTATTAAGTGGGCATCTAGTCATAATGTGAATGCAAGTTGTCAAGGTGAATGAATTGACAAACAAGTAAGTCAGTTTTATACCCAGGATCTTTAAGTGTATCATTTTAGTTTGTATAAGAGCAGTGTCAAAATTTATAAACCTCAATATCTATAATTTTCTACTTCCAAAATAAATGGGCATTCTAAAGGACTCTGGGAAAGGAAACAGTATAGAAATTAGAGCAAAGGATATCCTTTTAAGATTACTAGCTGTGAGGCTATGTGTAACATGAGTCCACGTTCCAAAACAGGGATATTTGTCCCTCGTAGTCTCTAAGGTCGAGAGTAAGTTTGACAGGGACACACAAACTACGTGGACAGCAGAAATATTGGTTATTTATAGAAGTTGTCTAGGAATGAAAGATGACCAATACCTTGGAAATCTGAAACTTTTGGGAAATTACAGCTTCTCTTGTAGGAAGAAAGAACCCACTGAATCTGTGGAAAGCTGAGTTTGGATGCTACCTGTACACTGGAGAGAAGAGAGTTGGGGACTGATATCATTTAGATTCTCCTAGAAGAGGGGGCTTGATTTCAATATTCAAGCAGATCAGCCAGAACTTCCAGGGTTACTTGGGAACAATTCTCACTGCACCACAGTCACACACATTTTTGTAGCTATGGTGGGACTAGAATCTATTATAACTTGAGGAAAATGAATGCAAACTATCATTGAGGGTGAATAGTATGCCTATCAAGCAATTTTAGCCAGTACTCAGGTGATTCTGTTACTGGAAGAGGTCCACAGACCATACTTTGAGAAACCTAGTGTGTGTGTGGGGGGGGGGGGGCACAGGTGCACCGTGTGTGTGTGTGTATATATATATGTGTATATATATATATATATATAGTGGATTCAAACATTTCTATCTACATAGTCATCTCTGTATCTATCTGCCTGTGACTGATTGCGTTTTCCAAAGAAGTCATAATAATGCCACATGCTGTCCTATAACCTTGCCATTTTCTTAGAAAAATGTAGACCATACTTCCCCTCCTTTTGATTCTTAGTGGAACTGTGACTTGCTCATAACCAATAGAACATGGTGGAAGTGACTGTATGACTTCTGATGCTTGGTAATTACGGATGATATGGCTTTGGCCTTGGGAACTCGAACCCCAGTGCTCAGATCTCCATGTAAGCAGTGCCACTGCCCTGAGGCTATTGTGCTGTGAAAGTCCAAATGGGTTCATATGGAAAGACCATATGGAGAATCACTGGCTGAATGAAGAGAGAGAAGCTTTGCCAGCCCCCAGCTTCTCCAACTCCAGCTATAGTCTGACCACACCTGCATGAGCCCCTCATCTAGAAAGAACAAGCCAAACTGGTCTTTCCCAAATTTCTGACCCAGAAAAACTGAGAGAGGATAAAATTCTTATTGTTTGTGTAAGCCACTTCATTGTGGAATGATTTGTTATGCAATGATACAACAGAAATCACTCTGCCTGTCAGTCTTTTTTTCAAAGAGAATCTTTCAAAAGGGGAGAAGCTCTAATTTAAATAAGATGGTGGTCTCAGGACTATCTGCTTGTCCCCTCTATTGCACTCAAGGCATTTTGATGGACCTTGAAGACTATATGGAATAGTTTGTAGGCAAAATGATATTTTTCAAGACAAGAAAAGGAGAATCTTGAATTTCTAACCATCTATAAACAAGTCCCAAGGAAAGAAGCAGCAGGAGTAGGGAAAACATGTGCTTAACTGTGTGCTCATTCAGCAGGTTAAAAAACAATTGATTTTCCTCCTTGAATAAACATAGAGAGTAACTACATCTACCAGAAATACTGATATGAAAAGCTAGCAAATACAGACTAATCCACCACAGTTCGAAGTGAGAATTAGGGGTAAGCTCTGGTCTTTGGTGGCCATGGATTTCCCAGTCCTTGAAAAACATCTTAGTTCATGGGGAAACTGAGCCACATAGACAAATTAAAATCATGTTTGGAGAAAAAAAAATCAATATTTAGAGAGCTTACTACCATGCATTACAGAAATTTACCTTATCACATGCAGTGCTTTAACATTTAAAAAATATAACTACATTATTTCTAGAGTTCAGATGAAAAAGTTGAAACTCCATCAGATTAAATATTGTAGTGTCATCCGGATAATAAGGAGCAGATGTTTGAACTCAGGTTTGCCTCCTACCAGAGCCTGGGTGTCTTTCACTTTATTATTCTCTGTAACATGCCTCAGGGCCTGAAAGTAACTTAGCAAAGAACCAAGAGAGATTCCTCTAGCTCTGCCATTCATTACATTGAATAATGTGTGATTGTTAAGTAACAGTTTTCTCCAGTCCACGAGATAGGACACATTTATTTCCGCACCTTAAATCTCAATGACAAATCTTTCCTTTCAGACTTCTTGGGCCTGAAAGCTAAGTCCAACTCAGCAGAGAGAACAGCGCTCCCCTAAGCTCACAGTGGCTGAGATGAGTATTTTGCCAGCAACTCCACTGTCTTTTTGTTACTGTACCTCCCAAATCCATCATAATTCCATGTCATGAGAGAAGGAACGTGGCCCACATCCCAGTCCCCTTTGTCCCAAGGAATTTTCAATTTGAAAAATGAGAACAAGATAATCGTTAAGAGAGACACTCTAAAGTCACTCTGCCTGGATTGAAATGTCATCCTCATTACTTTCTGGTCATGTGACCTTGGATGTGTTTAATGAAGCTCCCTCTTGAGTATGGTTAATCAAAATGTGTCAGTTCCAGTAGACTGAAAAGCAGATGCAAGACAGATTTAGAAGTGCAAAAATTGAGAAGCATCATCTACAAAGCATAAAAGGGAGCGGGACCAAGAACAGGCATGGAGAATGTCCATGACCACACCCATGAAAGGAGAGTGGGAGAAAGAATTGTGTAGGCTAAGTCTTGATCACGCTGGCAGGAGTCCCTGAGCAAATATTGCCCATTAAAGGAATCCCATGTTGAACACAGACATCTTGGCTTTAGTACCCCCACTGTGCTCAGTCACTGGCTGGAGCAGCCCAGAGACAGTGGTGTTGGACTCAAAGCTGTGATAGATTCCCAAATATATGGCAGCTGGAGAGACTCGAATAACTACCCATGGCTCTTCACAGCCAGCTCTCTCTGTTGAAGGGAGATCTGGGCAGGTTAAGCTGTTATACGAAGTTACTTTGTAGCGGGGCTCTTGCAATGCTGAAATGGTTTAATCCATGGAATGCCTTTAGAACAATGTTCCACACATAAAGTTGTGCAAAACAGTATAACAGTTACAATCACCTATAAGGAAGCACAAGGATGCATTTAAACATCTGGGTTACACGTGTTATTCAACTAATTGGGTAGCCTCAAATCCCCATTTGCAAACAGACACATGGAAAGTGGAGTGAGTCCTGAATTCACAAATCAAAATCCTGCAAAGTGTCTGTTTATTAATGCTGGAAACTGGAACTAGAAATTGCTCAGTCTCAATGGTCATTCATTACCTTCTTTGAGCACTACTTCAAAGCACAACTTCCTAAAATGACAACTTCTTTAATTCCTTTGTTGGAGTCTATCTTTTCTCTCTGTCTCTCTCTGTTTCTCTCCCTCCCTCCCTCTTTCTCTCTGTCACCCTCAATCTTGGGTGTCACTGTTGCAATAATTGGTTTGGCACAAATGTCTTATATGCTTGAAATCAGCATCTTTCATTTCAACATGGCTCAGCAATCTTTCAACACCTGACCTGGAGGAATTCAGAATTCAGTGAGGCACATTCTCAGCAGGTGACCCTTATTTCTTTCTGTCGTATTTTTATTCTTTCTCTTTCCCTGCCTTTACTTCACCTTCACCTAGTGCTGGTCCTATAAGAACTTTGTCTCTTGGTAACATCATGATGGAACTATCACTTTCTTTCTTCTATCATTTTATTTACCACCAGGTAGAGGTAAAGGCTACAAAAAGAGTTAATTCAAACTACTTTTGACAGCAATCTACCTGAGGGCAGAAGTGAGGCAATGGAAAGTAAGGAAACAGCCTGATTACTTTATAGTCTTTCAGGCCTGAAGGCAATATATTTCAGACCTGAATTACTGTCTTGCTTGCAAGTATCCTTGTGCCCAGTACGGTGCCCTGCTCAGGATGGCAATACAATGAGTGTGTATTAAATGAATGAGAAGAAGCATTTTAGATCATGTTTATCTAAACGACAGTGTCACACATGCTTTTTGTTTAGGGGGTCATTCTCAACCCTAGTTGAGGAGCTTTTAAAATATACTGGTGCCTGGGCACACTCCAGATCAATTAAACCAAAATCTGTGTTGGTAGAGCCTATACATGGGTACTTAAAAAAAACATTCCTGACGATGCTATGTGGGCAGATTTGAGATCCACTGGTTTCTTTTTATTTTATTTTTTCATTTTATTTATTTATTTATTATTTTTGGGGGGGTACACCGAGTTCAATCAACTGTTTTTATACACATATCCCCATATCCCCTCCCTCCCTCGACTCCCCCCCACCCTCCCTCGAGTCCCCCCCACCCTCCCCACCCCAGTCCTCTAAGGCATCTTCCATCCTTGAGTTGGACTCCCTTTGTTATACAACAACTTCCCACTGACTATCTATTTTACAGTTGGTAGTATATATATGTCTGTGCTACTCTCTCGCTGCATCTCAGCTTCCCCTTCACCCCCTGCCCCCTCCCAAACCTCGAGTTCTCCAGTCCATTCTCTGTATCTGCTTCCTTGTTCTTGTCACTGAGTTCATCAGTACCATTTTTAGATTCCATATATGTGAGTTAGCATACAATATTTGTCCTTCTCTTTCTGACTTACTTCACTCTGTATGACAGATTGTAGTTCTATCCACCTCATGACATATAGCTCCATCTCATCCCTTTTTATAGCTGAGTAATATTCCATTGTATATATATGCCACATCTTCTGTATCCATTCATTTGTTGATGGGCATTTAGGTTGCTTCCATGTCCTGGCTATTGTAAATAGTGCTGCAATAAACATTATGGTACAAGTTTCTTTTGGGATTATGGTTTTCTTTGGGTATATGCCCAGGAGTGGGATGACTGGATCATATGGTAGTTCTATTTGTAGTTTTTTAAGGAACCTCCAAATTGTTTTCCATAGTGGCTGTACCAACTTACATTCCCACCAACAGTGCAGGAGAGTTTCTTTTTCTCCACACCCTCTCCAACATTGGTTGTTTCCAGATTTTGTGATGATGGCCATTCTGACTGGTGTGAGGTGATACCTCATTGTGGCTTTGACTTGCATTTCTCTGATGATGAGTGATGTTGAGCATCTTTTCATGTGTTTGTTGGCCATCTGTATGTCTTCTTTGGAGAAATGTCTATTTAGGTCTTCTGCCCATTTGTGGATTGGGTTATTTGCTTTTTTGGTATTAAGCTTCATGAGCTGCTTGTATATTCTGTAGGTTAATCCTTTGTCCGTTGTTTCATAGGCAATTATTTTTTGCCATTCTGTGGGTTGCCTTTTAGTCTTGTTTATGGTTTCTTTCACTGTGCAAAAGCTTTTAAGTTTCATGAGGTCCCATTTGTTTATTCTTGATTTTATTTCCATGATTCTAGGAGGTGGGTCAAAAAGGATCTTGCTTTGATGTATACCATAGAGTGTTCTGCCTATGTTTTCCTCTAGGAGTTTTATAGTGTCTGGCCTTACATGTAGGTCTTGAATCCATTTGGAGTTTATTTTTGTGGATGGTGTTAGGAAGTGTTCTAACTTCATTCTTTTGCATGTAGCTGTCCAATTTTCTCAGCACCACTTATTGAAGAGGCTGTCTTTTTTCCATTGTATATTCTTGCCTCTTTTGTCAAAGATATGGTGCCCATATGTGTTTGGGCTTACCTCTGAGTTCTCTATTCTATTCCACTGATCGTCCTTTCTATTTTTGTGCCAGTACCATACTGTCTTGATCACTATGGCCTTGTAGTATAGTTTGAAGTCAGGAAACCTGATTCCACCAACTCCATTTTTCCTTCTCAAGATTGCTTTGGCTATTCGGGGCCTTTTGCATCCATACAAATTGTAAGATTTCTTGCTCTAGTTCTGTGAAAAATGCCATTGGTAATTTGATTGGGATTGCATTGAATGTGTAAATTGCTTTGGGTAGTACAGTCATTTTCACGATGTTGATTCTTCCAATCCAGGAACATTGTATGTCCCTCCATCTGTTTGTGTCGTCTTTGATTTCTTTCATCAATGTCTTAAAGTTTTCTGCATACAGATCTTTTGCCTCCTTAGGCAGGTTTATTCCTAGGTATTGTATTCTTTTTGTTGCAATGGTGAATGGGAGAGTTTCCTTCATTTCTCTTTCTGCTCTTCCGTTGTTAGTGTATAGGAATGCAAGAGATTTCTGTGCATTAATTTCATATCCTGCTACTTTACTAAACTCATCAATTAGTGTTAGCAGTTTTCTGGTAGAGTCTTTAGGGTTTTCTATGTATAATATCATGTCATCTGCAAAGAGTGACAATTTTAATTCTTCTTTTCCAGTTTGGATTCCTTTTATTTCTTTTTCTTCTCTGATTGCTGTGGCTGATCCACTGGTTTCTAAAGGAGGTTATTAGAGGTGTGTTGGAGCCCCTTGTGGTATTCACAATTTGCTTTCCCTCACTGGGCTACTCCCATGACAAGCCACAACATGCTTGCAATTACTTAAATTCATACATTTTTAAAATTTAAAATTAATGTCCTCGTAGCTTTCTACTCCATAACAGATCCTGTTTAATATAAAACTTTTCTTTTCACACACAAAAACATCTTTAAGTAAGGGAGCCGTGATAACTCCAGGGCTTCTTGCCCTCCCAGCATATCACCTGTGCCTCTGTCTGCACAGCTCAAGCCCTGGGTTCAAGAGCTCAAAAATGGATGTCAGATACACCCAGGTTTGAAGTCCATCTCTGCCACTTATATTTGTGTATCCTGAGCAAAAGTCTTCACCTCCCCAAGCCTTGGTTTCCTCATCTATCAAAAGGGGTTGTGGTGAGGATTAAATACAATGAAGAGCTTAGATAACGGGTCTGGTAAATACGTTTTCAGCTGTGTTCGTGTTACAATGTTTTGATATATAAGCATGTGCTTTTATTCTGTGTTGCTGTTGGGCAGAGCTGATGCCATAACATGCCTAGTTTTATGAAGAGATGAGAGAACTGAGAAGCGTAGTCACTGGAAGTTCAAGGAAGGCAAAGATAATTCAACCAAGGCTGGAGGAAAGAGGAGAGCAGGGTCTTGTTAGTTTCTTCTTCCACACTCTGTGTGTAAAGACTGCATGGTCTATAGTGGGGAGATGGGGCTGGAGTGAGAAGGGATTTGATTATGCCTTCAGTCCTGCCATCTTGAGAAGCTTCCCTGTGGTGATGTTTAACCTCCTCCAATGACTCTCAGCCAAGAGGATATTTCACTGAGGTTTAAACTCTGAACAGATTCCAGGTTGCAAGACCTACCTGAATGCAAATGAGGACAGTGGTCACTGAGAACCAGAATGTGCTGATTTAGGTTTATGAAGCACAAGTCAGTTGACCTGGCAGCTCTGGTGTGAGATGAGGTGGAACTTAAATGTGCAAAGTGGTCATTTTCCAGGCATCTGCCATTTAGAGTCAGACATTCCTGGTGATGAGAGTCTTGTTTGTCCCTTTTCTGTTGACAAAAGTGTTTGGGCCATGGCTGGCAATAAGGAAGAATAATAATGCTTATAAAAAGTCACCTTACATTTGTGTCACATGCCACATTGAACAACACAGTTATATCCATTATCATATTTGATCCTTGAAGCAATTCAGTGAACTATAAAAATTACTGCAGCTTGAGATTAGGCATATCCTTAAAGGACCCACGGTTGCTAGCATTCACTTAAAGAGTGTGTATTCCTAAGCTTGTACATACAATGACCTCCCTTCTGTTTGCATTATATATAAATTTTTGCTTCTTTATAATCCACTTGTCTTTTAAAAATCTCCATATCCTCTGGCCCTTTACATCTTGTTCTGATGTCTCTCTCTCTAACATTAGTAAAACTAATTATTGAGAAGAAGTACATATATGAGACTGAATTCTTGGCTGAATTTCTGCTAGAAATGCTCCCTATAACAGATGTTAAATAAGTTTACCCTTGTTTCCTCCCTCCCTTCCTTCCTTCCTTCCTTTCCTCCTTTTTTTGTTGCTAGGAAAAACTGTGTGTGTGTGTGTGTGTGTGTGTGTGGCCTGGAGGAAGGCAGGTGTGGAGGGTAAAGAATAGGATGGGTTGAATTAATCAAAGTGAAGAAAATCATAAAGTTTCAAAAAAGGTCCTTTGGCGGTTAAAGGCAGTTAGATATGAATTTATAGTAACTGATTTTGTGGGATGTATTTCTTTTGGTGAATAAAATACAATTTGCTATTAGGCTCTGTTTGTGCTGCTTAAACTATTTCACTGTATAGAGTGACACCTAAAATCAGTGATAACTAATAATTTTTTTCAATAATTTTATGTTTAGGAAATGTCTTCTCTTCCTAGTTTTAATTGTTATTGTTTATCAGGTGAGCTAACATTCTCAAAGGTGTGTGTAATAAATATTGCAGTGCAATTATCATGATCCTTTCCCTAAATGATTCTGCCTTGTATTTCGAGATCTTTATTTTGCCAGATGGTACTGAGATCACTAATACAGCAATCAGGAGTTCCCATATATGCAGAAATGTAACTATCAGAGACGGGTGTTAACAGAGTGAGAACTATACTTTTTATGCTTGAGAATTTTAGGATTCTTAGTGAGATACACATGTTTTATATATTGTAGGTTATGAATGTCTCTCAAACAATTAAAAGGCTATATATATACCTGCCCCCAAATTATTAACAAATTATTAACAAATTATTAATAATAATAGTTTAACAGATAAGAAATTTTTGAAATAATACCTAACATATGGTAGAAACATAAACCTATTTGTCTGACACTTTTTTTTTTCCATTTGATTTAGGCTGAATTTACCAAATATTTTGATAGAGGGGAGACCATTTAATATTGTGATTAAAAGCTTAGACTGGAGTTGGATAGAGCTGGATTTGATTTTTGATTCTGATGCTAGTTAGCTAAATTTTCCAGACCCAGTTTTCTCATCTGTACAATTAGGACCAAATACTAACTAAAAGGGTTTCTAAAATTATAAAATAAGGTAAAGAATGTGAAGTGCTTAGCACAGTGTATATTATAAAGACAGCGTTCAGTAAACAGTGCTATTGGTATATTGTTACTTACTAATAGTTATTAATTCAGTTGTATTAGCCAATATTTAGTATATCTTATGTACTCTGTAATATATATATATATTTTCTCTTAGAATATCTAAAAGCAGAATTTTCTGTGTTTATAAATATATTTATTATTTGTTATTGTATTTATTTATTATTGAATGACTGCTATGTGCTGGATACTTCGTTAGAAGTCAGGTTTAGAATGGCAAGTTAAGCAAAGCCCCTCCTTACATAAAAATTTTAGTCAGTATGAGAAATAGATAATAAACAAGCAAAGTAGAAAGTCCACATTTACGCTTTTAGTCAGCAGCAGCGTGCTGATCAGGGATTCCTGCCCAAGTCCTCCGAGAGCCAGGCTCGGAGCAATTGTCCTGGGATATGGGACACGGCAGAGAATTATTGGTAGGCATGATTCTAGAAACTTCACTGTTTCACTTGGGAGCCTTGGGCTTTAAGGTAATTAATTCACTGTACACTTGCAACTTCTGCCTTTCCCGCCATTCTACAGAGCAGAATGAACGTACATTTCCTTTGAATCACCTCATCAGTGCTCAGCAAATAATATAAAATGAATAAATAGGTTAAGGGCCATTCTTTATTAAGGCTCTCTAAGGCATTGCTCGGCAGTCAAGATGCTTGGCAACTCTAAGGCATTGTTGAATGCAGACAGTAATAAAGTAAATCTGTTTTCTCACCTTTCTTTATTCCCTGGTTAAACTAGATATGCCTGCCCACCTCCCTTAGTATTCAAAGTATTAATGGAAACAAGAAAGAGTTCTTAAAAGATAGACTTCTGGAGTGTTGCTGCATGAATGGAGAAGGACTTTAGATTCTGATGGTGGAGGCTTCTGTACTAGATACACAAGGAGAACATATCTGGGTATGACATCCCTGTAGGTTTCTTCCCAGCGTTCTCGGCCTCCAAGCTAAAGTCAAGCCTCTTCCAATGCCTTGGGCGGTCCCTTCAAAAGACCCTAATGAAAGCACTCAGAAGGAAGGAAAAAGTTTCCTCCTGGCTCTCCATAGTGAATTACAAACTGGCATTCTCTCCTCCCATTCTTAAAACTCGAAGGGTGGTAAGGCAGCGATGCTGACAGTGTGCATTCGCAGATGCCACCATATGGGTCTCGAAAAACTAGTTGCACTGATGATTCCCTGCACATGTAGGAGACAGTTTGCATTGTTGGCATCGTCCCTGCACAGAAACAAGCACAGCTTAGCAAGGCTGAGCAGATGGCACTAGATCTGGTGCCAGGGAAGCAGTGAATTAAAGGTTATACCCACCAGGTTTGATGCAGTGCCAGTTTGAATTGGTACAGAAGCTTCAGCCCACCTGCTTATTGGCCTCATGACATCTGGCATCTTTTTATTTTATTTTATTTTTTTAAATTTGGACTGAATTGAAGGCAGCAAGGAAAAATGTCATTTTAAAAGCCAGTTACAAGTCAATGGATTTAAACTCTTAACAAAAAAAGGCCTACAGGCCCTCTACATTAATATTTTATATTAATGAATTTTATCAAACCTTGGGGAAATTATACACGGATGTGCTGAATTGTGCTGCAATTTATAGCATCATATAATGGAGAGGGTGGACTGCTAAAAACTGGCCCAAAGTTGCTAAATAGTGACAACAGAAAAAGGCTATTATCTGTAGCCTATATATTGTAATTAGGAATCAGGGAGGAAAATAAACTTGTTTCTATTTATTCCAACGATTTTCACATTGTAATAATGAGAAAACATTGTGGCATTTCACACAGAATCACACTCTAAAAGGTGTTTTTCACCTTTGGTTTGCTCCCATACAGTTTTTCTATAGCAGTGTATTTAGTTATGCTGTATTTCAGCTGTAATCCCCACTTGCTCTGCACACATTCATACACTGTGTACACAAATATGCAACATACCCAGCCCCAGGATAGCAGTGTGTGCATACTGAAACCTGTTTGTATATCTCCTCCATTTGGGATTTTCATGTCTGCTCCCTGGGTGTGAAATGAAAGCATGCCGTGGAGTTGCACTCTGAGGTGATTAGCTTGGTAACTAAGCCTTTTGATTCAAAGTGTATATAAGGCCTGGATTAGAGCATCCACAATTTATTGATTTTAAATTGATTTTTAATGATATTGTATCAAGCCTGCATCAGCATTCTAGAGGTAAAAGAAATCATCATTAAGCCAATGGATTAAATGTCTAAAACAGCATCAACTTTTCATCCCACAAATCTGACTTGTATCATGGTCATACTGACTTTTCTTTTCCATTGGAATTGGCCTGATTTTTTTTATTTTTCAGAGTTTGTAACAACTTTGAAGTTTTGTGACAGTGTAATCTTTTCAGAAAATTGCCTAGAGGAGAGACATTGATAAGGAAAAAAAGAGGTAGGAAGTGCTTCTAAATTCTACTCAAAGAATTTGGAGGGAGAAAGAATAAAAACTAGCAGCATACCTCTAGTTGTGAACAGAAAAAAATACTGGAAAGACAACAATTTATTCTTGTTTTTAACTCTGTAGACAGTCAACAGGCAGAGACAGTGAAGAGCCAGTAATGCCAATATAGTCCTCCAAATATGTAAGAGAAAGGGTTTGTGTCAGATTGGGAAGGCTATATCCATTCCATTAGTTCTGGGTATAATGTGGAAATCTAGTGTCTGTTTTGAAGCTTTTAATTGAATATCGTAATGACTTCTTAATATTAAAAGAATTATTAATTATTAATGTTAAAATATTAAACATGTTAAAATAACTTTAAAATATTAAAATGTTATAAATTATTAATATTAAATATTAATTAACTTCCAATTCTGAATTGCATGAACCACAGCTATATTTTTTCCCAGTGGTAAATCCAGGTTAAAAAAACTATTTCCCATGTTCATGAAATTACTAAGGGAAAAATAAAGTTCAAAAAAATCTTCTAAGCAACAAGATTAGAAACAATGTTGGAGTTCTACAGACCCATTTGTTGTTATCAAAATCCTTAGGTTCATCTAAGTTTACGAATGGAAAAAAAAATCTCAAGTTAAAGGAAATATCAATCAACACTTCAACAATAAAGACGGGAAAAAATAAAACCACCCAAACAGCAGAGCCTTCCGAACATTGGAGCCACTTAGAACTTCCTCCTGTTTATACAACTAACTCATTTATATTTGATATTTCTTCATAATTCTATTAGACTGGATTTTCTTTCACAAGCTTCTAAGGTGTTCTTCTACAATACGGCTCCATCATTTTTGCTACCCAAAGACATCTTACTGTTGTCACAGTCAAAACTTATACATTATTCAGTGTTGTTATAAATAATTCTTGTTATAGACCAGGTACTAAATTGCTATTTCATATTCATTGTAGTGAGATAATCTGTTTCAAAGTTCTCCAGATAAATAGGTAGCCCAGTATATTCCAAGGGAAATAAAAGAAGTATGTTCTGCTTCTTCAATTGAGCAGTTTTAATGAGGCAATGGTTTAAAAAAAAACCCAATGAGAGATGGCACAGAAAGTTGTAAAGTTGTAATCACAAGGAAATGATATCCAAGCATAATTTTATTTACAATGTATCTGATAACATTGCCTTCTGGGCTATCTGTAATATATTGCTGAGTGCTTGCTTTGCAATACATTTAAAATCTATTCATTGTTAACAGACACAAGGGTTGGTAAAAATGGTCTGAAAAGTAAGTGAAGAGCTCTACGGATTAACTGGAAGGCAAGATCCTAAGAACTTTTCTTACAGCAAAACAGATTGTGGATTTTATATTTATCTTTTTTCAGTATTAATTTTGAATTGTTATGAAGAAAAATTCAAAATGGATTCTTTAAAAAATAAATCCAGAAAATCAATAATTTGCCCTCAAGTTAATGAAATATAAGATAAAATTCTTGAAGATTCAATTTACATGGACTCTGAAACTGAGAATAATGGGTGCATGGATTTAGCTCAGCCAAATCCTGCTCTCTAACTACTATCATCATTAATGTATATTTTTGCTTTGCTTAAGATTTGATTATATTGCAGAGTAAGATAGAATACAGTTCTGGACACAAAATAAGAACTCAAAATATTTAACAGATTTATGAACCAGGTAGTGAATCATTCATTCATGTTTTCTTTCATTCAGTGTTACTGATGGAACATGTGTTATGGAAGTGGCTAAGAGCTCAGATTCTGGAGACAGATTGTCTGGGTTCAAATTAGTTCTGTCTCTTGCCAGCTGTGTGATTTGGGACAGGTTACTTAATGTCCCAGTGCCTCAGTGTCCTCCTCTGTAAAGTGGAGAAACTATAAATACTAATAATACCTAACTTATAAGGTTTAATGATGAATGTATTATATTTATTAAGAATTTAGAGCAATGTTGGTTACATTGTGTCTTATAAGTATTTGATCAATAAATAGATACATAAAGATAGGTAGATGATAAGATTCCCGGCACAGAGAACAGAATGAGACAAGATCTCTGTTCCTAATGTGCTCAAAATACTCAGATATTCTTCTAACCCAGAAATGTCTAACATGCACAAAATAAACTTTTTATTTAAGTGAAAGTTTAGGTTATGGGCTCAGAAAGATGGAATTTACCAAAAGGTCATGTGATGATAAATACCCCTTCAAATAAATGTACTTTCTCTTTATTGTTGTAGAGGATAAAGATGAAGTCATTGAGATATGTGTTCATCATCCCCAGAATCTTCTTCCTTTGTAATGGCTCTTCTCATTTAAAGAAGAAATAATCAGCTTACTACACTTTTTAGCTGATATTCTAATTAACTTTGTATGTGAATGATTTCCACTGTGTCTCTTCAACCACACTTAAAGATTTTAAGCCTTTTTCCATAATGATAAAATGAAAGCATTTCTTCCCTTTAAAAGCCTTTTAGTTAGGGCTTGACCAATAGAAAATTTGGGGGGAGGAGCAAAGAGGCCCCAGAAGAATTAATATGCTATAAACTATGTGCTCCACACCCTATCAGTCTCAAACATCTACTGATTCCACATTACTTCTTTCTCTATTCCCAGCACCACTGCTTCAGTTCACGTTCTCATCATTTGCCACCAGAACTGCTGAAGTCTCCTTCTTCGCTTCCCAGCTTGTTTGTTCTTCCCCTATTATTCCATTATTTGCACTGTAGCAAGGATGAACTTTCCCAATAAAAGTCCTGATCATGCTACTCTCAGGCTCAAGTATCTTCTAACAGGATAGTGTACCTCAGTGGAGGTTCCAACCTTGGTTGCCCAATAGACTTATCTGGCTGAACTCCTTGTCTCTGAGGTTCTTGATTCAGTATGCTTTTGATGGGCTCAAGGTTTAGCACCAGAGATTTTGATGAAGTCTCTTCACAGCCAATCTTTGGGAGCCAGCAGCCAGAGGAAAAAGCAAGGTACACAAACCCTCT
Organism: Hippopotamus amphibius kiboko; assembly: GCF_030028045.1. NCBI lineage: Eukaryota > Metazoa > Chordata > Mammalia > Artiodactyla > Hippopotamidae > Hippopotamus > Hippopotamus amphibius. The sequence continues at coordinate 130,969,831 of NC_080190.1, read as the reverse complement.
TAGGATTTGTCCTTGGCCGTCTCTCTGCTCCTGTACACTCACATCCCTCCAGCTGGAGTTCCTTTCTCCACACACTGCAGGTGCTTCACTCCTGGCCCAGCAGTCACCTCCTCTTTTTGACCCCTGGTGACTGCTCTGCCACAGTTGGTAGCTTCTTCTCTAGTATTTTCCAGAACACTCTGCCTAGACTACGTTGCACACTTCCTTACTTTTATAACTATGAGAATTTATATTGCATGCAGTGCTGGAATAATGGCATTAAAAGATGCACAGTTCAACTGGACAAAAATAATTCAATGCAAAAATTCCATTTTTCATTTATATCTGTTCAATAACATTAAAGACAGTTCCAATACTAGCACCCCTCCTCCCAATTTTTTCTCTTTCCAATTTTCTCACATCCATACCATGGTACCTTTCTCTTCCAAAATCCCTGGAGATTCTTCCACACACCCAGAGTTACTTGACTTTTATTCTTCTCATCCATCTTCTTTCCTCCTGATTTTGCAATTTGAAAGTTTCATAGAAAAACAGCACTTCCCTTAGAAGCCTGGAAATGCTAAAGAACCACAGCTGTAGTTATCTTTAGTGTATAGGAGTTGATCCTACTGGTTAGGGAGAAGGGAGATTTGGGAACAATCATACAATATCCTCCCATTTCAGCTTGAGATCCTTCAGAACAATGATGTCTTAGTGATTTTGATTTCTCCATACAAACCCAGATCTCGAAATATATTAGAGTATTAGGAGACCAGTGTGTTTTTAGTATGTATTATACCTACCTACTTATCAGAATTGCCTTACCTTAAGGAAAATCTAATTTATTTGCTTTAAGGTAATATAGAATCAATAATGTAGGAAGGTAATTTGTCTTTATCATAATTTTCTCTTTTCCTGCCATCATATAGAGAAAAAAAATCTCCTGTTTCTGTGTGTTCCAATCACCATAGTTATATAACAAATCACTTCAAACTTAGTGATACAAAAAAAATTCTTTATTTTGCATGCAGATTCCTTGGGATAAGTATTCAGGGAGGACTTGACAAAGCAGTCTTCACTGGGGTTATGTGGTTGATGTCAGAGGGCTGCTGTCACCTGAAGGCTTGACTGGGGCTGAGAATCCACTTCACTGGGGCTATTGGCTGACTGTGTAATGCGTATGCATGGAGTTGCTTGAGTGGCCTCACGTGGCTTCTGGCTTCCTCCAGAGCATGTGGCCCAAGAAGCCAAAGTAGAAGCTGCAGTGCCTTTTATGACCTAGCCTCAGAGTCACACATTGTCACTTCTGCCCTGTTCTGTTGATCACTCAGGGGCAGTGTTGATTCATTTTGAGACAAGACTACACAAGGTTATGGACATTGGAGATGTTCATCATTGGATACCATCTTGGAGGCTGGCTACCCTCCGAATGTCCACTCTTTCCTGAAAGATAAGTCGTAGACTAATTTAGTTACTGTAACAACTGTAAGGAATAAAGAGCATGAAGTATTGAAAAAAGTAATATTTTATATCTGGAAAAGATCAAGAGATTATAATCTAATTCAAGTGTTCTTAATTATAGACCTAGAATTCCTATAGAACTAGAAGTGGCTTTACGGACTAGCTAATTCAACTGTTTAGTTCACAGATAAGAAAAGAGAGGCTCAGAAAGGACATTTGTGGCAGAGCTGAGACAAGTGGTCAGAACTGTTGTATCCCAGGCCAATAAATAATCAAATGAATCAAACACAAACAAAACTCTCTGGGAAAATCTGACAAGGAAAAATGCAAATGTGTTCTTTGATGTGTAAAAGTAATCTGAATTTCAGTAAACATTTTAAATTGAATATTTTTATGACTAAGTATCATGGTATAGTTGTGGTTTTATTTGTTGGGAAAATGCACTGCATACTAACTTGCGTGGGTTTTATTTACTCACAACACTATATTCTATTGACATGTTCCTAATTGTGCTAATTTACCGATCATATAATGTGGTCACTTGCTCAGAAATTAAAATTAAATGGAACATTTTCCATTCATTTATCTCTTAACAATTATAGAAATATTAAAAGAGAATTTTAAGATATAGAGTAATGAAAAAATTTTAAATTAATTGCATAAGTTAATCTTTGATGTTAAAATCTTAGAAAGCACTTAATTAGAAAGCAAATTGTGCAAACTAGAATGTCCTGAATTCTGTTTTTCATTGCCTAGAAATTAAGTCCAGATAAATTTCACTAATAGTTTCTTTCAATAGGAAATTCTTTTACCTACTCTAATGAAGGTTACAGAAAAATCTATTTTTAAACTACAGCTGTTCCTTCATTATTTTGACAACTTGACTATCACAAGTTACAGAGTGAACTTATTTTATAGACTTTCTTTGCAATTGGAAAATAGAACAAATAAAAGTAGACATAAAAAGGATCATTTAATTTTGAAAGTTTTACTGTTGCAATTACCGATTGACACACTTAGGGATAAAAATACTGGCCTTGCATTAGTTCTGCCATGTATTTTGCTTTGGCTGCTTAAGAGAATAGGATGTGACAGGGGATAAGTATACATTTTCAATCTGTTTTTTTCTTCGGAGAAAAATACACCTTATTTCTATGACCTAGGAGAACACTGCGCTGGGATAGGATGTTGTGTCAATGAACAGGTGTAACTCTGTGCAGTGTTTGGGCTTAACACAGGGTGGAGGAGCCTGATAGTTTATTTACATTCTATCTACATTGCCATGTGTTTCTTTATGAGGTCTTAGTGTTCAGTTTTTGAAACTAAAATAGTTATAGCCAACTAATTATTTAATCTGTTTTTCTCCATTTAACATATACATAGATGAGTTTAAATATTATTTTCCTGTAGTTGCAGTCTTAATAATTAGCTATTGTTACTAGATATTCAGCTAAATTGTAAATGCAGCAGGAACTACGCAGAGTCCAAATGCAAATAATCATTTAATTCTAGATTATTTACTATCCTTGTATTTTAACATCATCTTCAATAAAATGTTAAAATTATACTTTACATATCTATTATTTAATGACCCACACTGCTGTATCCTAGTCTCCTATTATTATATAAGCAAACCACCCACCAAGTTTTCTCTGTGTAGCTAAAGGCCCACAGAACACTCCTGAGACTATCATAACTGTCAACAAACATGAGTTTTTTCAGAACAAAGGAAATGACAACAAGGTGAGTTAGCAGTTTTAACTTAAACTGCATTTTAGTTGAGGCCTGTGCATAAGACAGTTTTGATTTGATACTTCGTAAATTTCCTAATGAACAAGGGTTAAAAAAAACATTAATAGACTGATTACTCTACAGGTAAAATTTCTAATGGAAAAAAATATACACCCAACAGAAAAGCCAAAATTGTATTATATATGTCCCTTATGTCCTTGTAATTTGAATGCAGGCTTTATTTTTTGCCTTCGATTTAACGGTCTTTGTTTATTCCTGCTTTATTACTTTGTTGTTGTGAAATGCTTTGCATCAATTTGATACCAGTTTGAAAAACTGTTGTTGTAAAGTATGGAATACTGGTACTAATTTTGTAAAATCTCCAAATGCCCTCTCCATCCCTCTTGTTTGTGCTTTATTTCTTTCCTTCCTTCCATGTTTGCTTTTCCAACCTCCCAATTTACAGAATTTTGAAGGCTATCAATAATAATAATAATAATAAATGTGTTTATCATGGCAATTTATCAGTCCTAAAGCACTAGCCGGCACAAGCATGGTTCTTTACATTACTCTAGCCAACATTGCCCACTGTCTCTGTGGTTCATATATAAGGCTGGGAATACACCTACTAGAATAACAGCTCGTCTAAGGGAGGGACTATATTTTACTAATCCTCAGTGCTACTCATCTAGCTCATTGCCAGGCATTTAATAAATGACCAATAATGTTTTCTTAATAAACAGCTAAACAAATATGGTAGGTAACCATCTGAAAGGCAAGATAGTTTTGCATTTTATAATCTCCAGAGGTAAAATTAGTCTGATGATGCGATGCTATATGAAGACAGAAATAAGAAAGGTAAACGTTAAATCCAAATGGATTTAATCCTATTCAAATGGCACAGGATATCTTACTATCTTTGAATTTTACTTAGCAGAGGTTATTGTATTCATCAGGAAAAATGAGGTGATGCTGCAATAACAAACAATGCCAAAGTTCAAGGGCTCCAAAGAAGATCATTCACACTCTATATCCATCATGGGTTGGCATGGATGCTTTGGCCACTTGAATCACCCAGGCTGATGGAACAACCATCATCCTGAATGTTGCTAGTCATCATAGTTGAGGGAAAGGAATGTTCTGTGGAGGTTTTTGGATGGATAATTAAATGCTGCAGCCTCTGAGCTTTTCCACTCACAATCCACTGGCCAGAATTAGACATTTGACACCAAATATAAGGAGACCAAGAAATACAGTCCTAAACTGTACCCAGAAGATAACAATATCAATGACCACTATACCCAATCACTTACTAGGATGTCATAAAGAGGATTAAATAGAAGTACTACAAGAGAGACTGAACTATGAGAGATCAATCTGTAATTGGATGATTCTACAAACACACTTGTTTTCTCAATCCCTATGCAATGTCTGCAAGCTTTATTTTCATTTAGCAAATTTAGCATTCATTGCACTTGTACGATGACTTCTTCTAGGCCAGTAAGCTCTAAATATACCTATGTCCAATGCTTTTTATAATTATTAACTCTATTTTAATTGACTTGTATTTGTGTCTGTCACCCTTTGCCAGGTGATTTGCTATAATTGTTATATTCTACCATGTTTCCACAGCTTTCAATGTAGAAAGGTCCATCAGTTCTTCCACAATTTATTTTCTCTTTCAAAGAAGCACACTTTAGGGCAATTTCTCAGTGTAAGACAACTTCTTAGTGGCCATAATGAGAAATATTTTTTGGTACACTACAATATACTTTTAAGAAGGGTTCATATTACATGGACACTGACTATGAAGGAAAGCTGAAATTCCAGGCAACATGATGGGAAAGTACAGGCATCTTCTAAGATGGTAACCTAGGGAGCCATTCTCTTAACAGACTGCTATTTGTGGTGCCATATTCTGACTTTCTAATATACCGGCATCAGCATGGGTCTGTCTGTACATGGTGAGCAGAGACAGATTTCTGTGGCTTGAGTAGTTGTTTTATGAAGGCTACATGGCTAAAGCAAAGAAACGCACTGCCTCGGATAGAGTAGAAATCCCATGATCAGTGCATAGAATCAGGTGTTCTAGTAAATGTGTAGTTCTTCATCTGCACTGTTTTGTTTGATGATTGTGTGTGTGTGTGTGTGTGTGTGTGTGTGTGTGTTGGGGATGAATTGCTTATGAAAAATCCATCACTAAAATCAGGTTTCAAACTCTTCTTTCTTAAATATTGTTAGATGTTATAGTGTTTTAAAGAAAAGCAGGGGGCACAGTGGCACACAGTGGTAAATGCATTTTATAAGAATCCTCACAAACAATGAATTTGGACACAGTGAGATACACTAGGTGTATCTCAACATATGGTGACCCTTGTTCTGTCATTTTGTCTACAATATTGTTGTTATCTGGGCTTGTGACACTGGAGTAGTTACAGGGGTCTACCCTCCCATTTTTTGTTCACTGGTCTTTAGTGAGAAAACTTAACAGTCATTTGTCTAGGATGCTCTGAATGAGAAGCAATTCTTTTCCTCTGTCTTGCTGAATGATAGTGAGGCGATGAGTGTGTTCCTCTTGGAAAGACGTGCTGACCTGTCCATGTCGGAAGTTTGATGTGCTTAACAGTCACCATCATGAGACTGTGGAGAAAGTAGGGCAAGACAATATCTATGGGGTGACTAAAAATACACAAATGCCAAGGATGTACAGTGGAATTTGGATAGTTCTCTCAAGTGACTGTCATGTGAGGAAGGAATGTGGCAGAAGTGCCATCTCCTCCTAAGTGAGGTATGTCACAACTGATAGGTAAGGGCATCACTTAATGGCTCTAGTTTAAAAAGGGCAGTATACTCTAGAATTTTCAAACCGGGAAAAAAATGGTTTAATTTGAAGCCAGTCTCTCTCAGTGTGTTTATATCCATCAGCCTGAGAAAATAGAATTCTTATTTGAAATTTATCTTTGATGCAAATGAGACTCAGAAGAAACAAATGTGAAGTCCTTAATAGCTCAGTTTATTCATCCTGAATTCTTACTCTTGATATGTGACTTCATTTTGCCAAATTGTGTGGTTGGGGAATTATAATATAATTGATAAATTCAAGCCAATTGTGACTGAGGAGAAAGCGGGATATGGCAGTAAAACCAGTCACAAATACTAATTCAGAATGCAGAGAGCCAGATATAAATGCCTAGCTGTGCAGTTTAACATACTATACAGTCATATACACATAACTTTGAAGGCTTAGCTTTCATTTTATTTTTTTTAAAGTCCCACACATCCATTGAAACTCTTACTATAATGATCATGTAAGTTATATAGTGTAAGCATATCCATGTGCACTTAGCTCATGATATAAAAAGTGAAGATTTTTTATAACTAAAAAGTGCCATGCTTACTTTTTCATATTTTATTTGGTAGTTTTGCCTTATGCCTTATTTGTTGGTTCCCTCACAAAAGCCCTAAAGTCCTAAAACATATTTGGAATTATCTTGGATTTTATGTACTTAATGAATACTTTGATGACTGTGATGATATAAAATCAACACAGTAGGCTATGTTTTCATATCTTTCAGAAAGTGGACTTTGAACCTGGAAGACAGTACTACTGGTAGAGGAATAGGTACTCTCAGAATTCAAATCCCTCTTAGCACAGACTTATCGACCTACAAGATGTATAATGGTTTCTTAGTTTCTTATATCCAACCCACTGCCACACAGGCATGCTTAGCCTTTGTGTGCTGGAGAGTTTAATATAGAACACTGATGTAACCCTACTCCAAAGCTAAATGCAATCATTAGGCCACAATTCTTGTTTCTCTATCTCCCCAGCACCCTTCAGAGTATCCTGTTGTAATAATCCGCATTGCACCTACACATAATTGAATTCAGGTCACAATTCAAGCAAACTTCTCTGGAATACTAACTCACAAGCATCACTTAACAGGAGAGTATTCTGCACAGAGTGTACAGAGATGCCGAGGTTCAGCCCATGTGACACACAGTGCTTCTGAATACCAATGGTGTTTGCTTGTGAAAGCCCTTCTTCAGATGCAAGCCCAATTTTTCAGATATAAGAACCCTTACAATAAAACCAGAGGCTCAGAACTACAAATATGTTGATATGCAATTAATTCTAGTGGCATACATTTAAGAAATAAGGTTTCTTTGTGGTTCAGCAACATAATCACATGTGGGGCATTGCCTATAAATCACAGGCATTTCTTCTTCTTGCTAATTGGTGAACTAACCTGTTACCAAGTCTCTCAAATGTTACACGATCTAGATATGTGAGCAGAGGTATCAGTTATATTAGGAACTCCTGATATTTGCATAAAAAGGAAGGAGCAAAATATTTTCCTGGAAGTTGCTGTGCTTTTCAAACCAAAAGGAGGCATTTGCTTCAGTAATCCCTAGCTCCCATCTGTAACTGTAAAAGCCTTGAATTGTGCAGGCTACAGGATGTCCTACTAAAGTGTTGTCAGTATTGAACAAAAGTCTTCAGCACAATAAGTCAGAACAACTGATACAGCAGTAAGTAGAATTTTAAACAACAGCTCATGAGTTGAGCAGGGCCTTTTGAGATACATATTCTGAAATGAAAAAAGGTTAAACTGTGAACATTGAATACAAAGTCTTTAAATGAATGTTATGTGAATTTGAGAGACGAAGAAAAAAAAACATTTGACAAGGCTGATTAATTGAACTGCTCTTCATTGTGCGTGGCAACAATGTTGGAAATATATTTATCAGTACACTTTTTAGTCACACAAAATGGACACCATCTAATCCAAAGAAGAGAATCGGGGATGCACAAAGGCACTGTTGAATGTCTTCCGACGATGGTTTGGTGAGCGAAATGTAAAGCCAGGATTTACAAATATTACACAAGTGAACACTGTTACTGCACTCAGGCTGAAAAATCCTGTTCAAATCCAATAAGTGGTTTAAGATGTGCAAATAGAGGCTTCTGCAGGGAGTCAGGCATTAGAAGCCACCTGGAGCATGTGCTAGAGATTGTATCCATCAATACAGCAGCTGGGCTGAAATTATAAAGAGAGCCGCTTTTCATCACGCTTGTTTTAATGCATACATTTCTCCTGTCACTGGCACCCCAGGAAAACTACTAAGCACAAAAATGAATGGTGCCCATTACCTGATATTCATACTTGTGACAACAGAGGAAAGAATCACAACACAACAGTAAGCAAAAAAATTGATATCCAAATTATTTTTAAGTTGCTGCAGTAGGAGAAAATCTTGAAAACCAATTGGCAATATGAGAAGTGGGGAGGGAAGCAGTCATTGCATATCTGATTACAGATTTACTTATCCTGATATGATATGGACACAATCTATGATTATTTTCAATGGAGGATCACATTTTAAAATATATTTTGTACTAAAAGAGGAAAAGATGCCCTCTCTAATATGAGACAGTGTAAAATGCTAGTTAGGGAAAATGTTAGGAGCCTGTGGTTGGATCCAACTCATTCCATTGTTACAGACAGGGACCACATTCCCTGAGGTGGTTCTGTAACTCAGCGGATGGACTGATGTTCAGACATTTCTGGCATTTTATGTGGCTCATAACTGAATGGCAAATGCCAGCTATTGCCTAACTGGGCTTTCATGATGATGGTACAATCCATATAACATACTATTGTACTGATGCCTTTGCAACAACATGGAAACAGCCTCAATAAGAGCTAAGCATTAAAAAGGCAAAAAAAAAAATCTTTGGTAACAAAAAGGAGATCAGTGGTTGCTTCAAATCTGAGGTGAGGATGAATTTGATTGGAAAGAGGCATGAGGGAAGTTTTTGGGGGAAGGGAAATGGGCTCTATCTTCGTTGTGACAGTGGTTACACAAGTGTACACATTTCCCAAAGCCCACTGGATAGTGCAGTTAAAGTGGATGTATTTCATGGTATGTAAATTATACCTCAATAAAGGTGATGTTTTTTAAAAAAGCCTAGGTATCACAAATATTATTTTAGTGTGTTGCAGTTTGAAAATGGAAGTGGTATTTTACATAACCGATCTCAATTTTCTCCTCCTCTTTTGATTTGTTGAATATTTGCAAATTGATATTTCCCTCTATAAGAGGAGTTATCAAATTTGTTGAGATTATTGGGTTTTACTCAAGAGTGCATTTGCCTTTCAGAAGGAAACTTTCCATACACTGGATGGGTTGAGGTGAGTTAATCAAGAAAACAGATCCTGACTTGATGTTTAGACTCTAGGTTAAATTGATGTGATTTTTTTTCCCTAGCACAAAGTAATGTATGGTTCACAGAGGAGGCTAGTGTGGTAGATCACAGGAAAGCATGTCTTTAAATGCAGTGGAACAACTACTGAACTGGGACTATTAAGAGGCCTAAAAGTCTTCTTAAACCACTTCTGTTAATCTGTTTTCAACCCTGGGTCACTTAGCCTTCCAAAGCCTCAATGTCTTCGTCTGTAACTTAAAAAGTCTGTGCCAAAGCTATAGTTTTCACGCTAATTTGATTTTAATAATCTTATTTTAAACAATATATTTTACAGAACCACAATAAATAAAATAGATGAGTAGAGTTCTTCTGGGCGAATTGGGAGTGGGGGCCTGCAAATATGCACATTAGAATAACACTATATTGAAAACTTCAAAATTCTATTACCCATAAAGAGAGAAATTGAAGAGAATTGTAATCTTTCATGTTTCTGTGTTGTCTTGACTTGTTCCCCATGATGTTCTTATTCTGTGTTATTTTTAGTTGGCAGTTACTAATACAGATTTCCCAGCTAGGAAAATTTAGTTTTTTTTTCTTAAAAGGACGGGCTCTAAAATAAACAAATATCTAAATATCTACTTGGTTAAAAAAAAAAGATTTCTCTGTGGAAAAGTTTCTGGATACTTTGGTTCAGAATTTAATTTATATTTTTAAACAAACATGCTGAATTTCTGTAGTGGAAATTTGCCATTTGGTTTCTTAAATCAGTTACAGTTTAAGCTACTGATGCATGAATCATTCAAAAAATAAGCCCGAGTTACCAGCATATGACAGCTAGAGCTGGACTCTCAGAGGAAGTGGAATCGTGGCTTGTTTATCTTGGAGAGCATTCTTGTCATAATTTTTACTGTGCACATATATTTTGTTGGCAATTTTGTCTGTTTTTCCTATTCTCAGGTAGAATAACATCCCCCCCCCCAAAAAAAAAAAAAAAACAAAAACCCCAGAGAGAGAGAGAAAAAGAAAAAAGGACTGCTTGCTGGTCCTGGTAAAGTTATTAAAGGACTGAAGTCCCCTCCAGTGGAGGAGCAGACTTGCTTTCCTTCAGTACAAGGGACGGGGGGAGTATATGACGAGTTCCTGGGCAGGAAGGTGAGAAAAGCATTCACCATAATGTTATATGACCACCCACTGAGTGCTCCAAACCAGCAAGTGCTTTTCCAGTTGACGGTGTGAGTGACTGGCCTCGCCTACTTGGATAAGATGCTGGGGAGGGTAACCACACCAGAACTGAGCAACTGGACATGGCACAGGTGCCTGAGAACACACACAGGCCATTTCTCTAGGTCCAGCTGCAAAGATGGAAGCCACTGTAGGGGGAGAGTCAGAGCAAATGACACTTCAACCCATCACTCAAGTGCAAGGGATTAGAGAAAACCCACAATCTCTGAAAGTGGTAAAAGATAGCTACTCATGGATGCTATAATAAATCTGCAAGTCTGGTTTCCAAGATCATTAAAACTAGGCCTGTTGATAGGATAGTTTATGGGGGTTGGGAGGAGACTATGGGGAGTCATTTGAATTGCTTTGCTTTCATGAAGCTCTGGGCTGTTTCCCACACTTGAGGATGAGGATGCCCAAATGAAGGTAGAAATGGCTGCCACCTCACTCAGAACATAAGAGGGTGAACCAGACCCCAGGATGGGAGAAAGTGAAAGTAACGCATAAAAACTGTGAGGTAGAAAAACATACAGATCGAGCACCAAGGTTCAGATCCCATTTGGCATTAAGATGGTGACTGACTGAATCTTTCTGAGCCTGTAAAACGGGCACACATAACACGGTCTTCATGAGAACATTAAAGGTCTGTGAGAAATGATGTGAGTGGATGTGCTTTATGAAGAGTTACATGAAATGTCATTATAAAGGGCACCCCTCAAGTCTGAATACATGAGTTTGAGTTACTTCTGGATACACTGGCCTTTCAGTTCTGCCATTTAATATGTAGACAAATTAGTCAAAGTACCCATAAATTCCTTGGGTTCGTCTTCATCCTTCTTAGACATATTTTGTTTATGTTTAATTAGATGTTACCTGTTTATTGCTTGAAACTTTTGGGAAAATGCTCTAAAAACTTCAACATTCAACAAACTCCTACTATGTGCATGACTCTATGCCAGGTGTTGGGAACTTTTAAAAATTATTTTAAAATTGTCCATGTTTTGTCAAAATATTTAGTTTTTTGTATTTCTGAGAGAAAAAAATACATATTTAAAGGCTGCTACAAGTTTCTTTCTCTCTTTCTCTCTCTTTTTTTTTTTTTGGAAGCATACCATTGAAGCATAATATAAAAAACAAAAAAAGACAAAATTCTGTTACAATCTTATTACTTTGACCAAAAACTTAAAAAAATGATTTTCAAGATTACTGCTGCCAAGTGTTTTATACGTTGGAGACCTAATTTATAAAGGCGTTATTTACTTTGTTTCTCTACTCACTTATACAGGTAGAATCAATACAGAATTTACTTACTGCAAGCTGTGTAAGGTTCCAACAAGACTTAATTCCTATATGGATTTTTCTTCATCACTAGATGTATTCTCATTTTCAAAAGGTTTACCACAACAAAACAAAGAAGCTACACAATACTTACATGGGGCGATATTATTTTTCAATTTTAGAGAAACTGCTCCCATTTTTCTTTTATTTCAAGTTTACCTACAGCTAAGTATTTTCTTATTCAGATGAAATAAGTAGTAGTTGTCACCTCAATTTAAGACCAGCTGAAATCATCCACCCACTCCTGAGCAGTGTCCACAATCTGAGGGAGAATGACAAACCCTTCATCTCAGTTCTACTTGCCAAATATGAATTTTCAAAAGATTCTATTAAGAATATTGTGACACCATTGCATATCTGCATTTCATTTCTAAGAAAGATCAGACCTTTTTTTGTCCATGTGGAAAACCAGGTGACATTATGATAATCAGAGTGAGTAATACAAGAGGCAACATAGCAGTGAGTCCAAGTGTGCCTCTAGAGTCAGAGTCACAGATGTGAGTATCAGTTCCAGCAGTTCCAGCACTCACTAGTCATGGGACTTTGCCAAGTCAACAACCCCCACACCAAACATGTCTTGGTTTCCCTGTCTGTGAAATACAGATAATTATTCTATCTTCCTCATATGGATGGATGTTTAAGGATTACGTGAGACAAAGCATGTGAACTCATTGAAGGACACATGGCTAGTAAGCACTCAATAAATATGAGCTATGATCATCATTAATTGAGACTAACCTCTGATATTCGAATTCTATTTTTGATCCTTTCTCTGGTGATTACATCACACTTTTAAACACAGGTTTGGAAAACTGGATGTGTTAGTATATCAAGTATGTAGCACATTGCTGCTTTTCTCCCTCAAAGTGAGAAAATTCCTGCATTGTATCATGACCAGCAGCAATATGTGTGCATATTTCAAACAAGTAAATGTCAATACAATATGTCCTACAAATTATCTTCTTTAGCCGTGTCTTTTTTGAAGGCAGAGAGAAGAAAAGCAGAGATGAAGGAACAGCCTAGTCGCTTGACTGACCGAAACAGAGCCTGTGGAACCAGAGCTAAAGCCCTTTTAAATCTTGAGCAAGGCCTCTTCTCTTAGACAGCATCCTTAATGCAATGGTTCTGCTCCTTGGGCTTTGTACTGAGTAGGCTTAGCCACACCTGCCAAGATTATTGTCCTGGACCATGGTTTCTCAACCTAGGCACTCCTAACATTTTGGACTGGATAATTCTCTGTTGCAGGTGACCGTCCTATGCATTGTATGACGCCCATTAGCATCCCTGACCTCTACCTGCGAGATTCCAGTAGCATCTCCCTGTGTCTCTAGGTTGAGAAAACCAAAAATGTCTCCATAAATTGCCAAATGTTCCCTAAAGGGTGCAGTCACCCCTAGCTGAAACCACTGCTCTGGAACATGTGGAGTGGGACTTGTGTGGGTTCCACTCACCATTGCTTCTGCTTAAGAATTCATTAGAATAATAAATCAACATTAAATTCACTTATCAATAAGCCATTTTCATTCCCAAATCATTCTCCTATCTGTCCTTCTTTAACTGAGGCATTCATTCATTATTCTTCACAAAAAAAATTATTAAGAGCCTACACTGCACCACCATCTTAGTTCACGCCCTGTAATTCTTGCCTGCACTTCCTGTGTCATTTCCTCACTGATGTCCCTGCTTTACACAGCCCTCATCCATTCCCTCACACCACGTCTCCATCTGAGTTGATCCAATGACTTCTCTAAACCCCAAATCTGATCTCACTGCCACTCTTTTTAAAATCCCTGCTGCCTTCAGGATGAAGTCCAAAAACAAGCCTAGCACACAAACTGATCTGGTACCTGGCAGCATGATGCTCTACTGAACACACGTCCCCAAATATACATAATCTTTGATCTTTTAAACGCTCATACTTTTACACGTCTACCAACAATGCTCTTCACCTTAACCACTTGAATTAATTCTGATTGCTCCTTCAACAGTCCACTCCATCGTCCTTTGCTCTGGAAAGTCTCCTTCACTCCCTGGGCAGCATCAGAGAATTTCCCCATTCCATTGACCATATTATATTATAGCACTTGTCACAGTCTATTATAATTGTTTAGACTTCTCTTTTTCTGCTGGAATGTAAGTTCTGTTAAGGTACTAGCAACATATGCTTATCTTTGTAGGTTTAGTATAAAACAGAACCTGGTTCATAGTTAGTATATAAAATAAAATAAAAATTAATTAAAAAGAACAGTTGGGAAATCCACTCAAATTAGTGTCCTCCTATCCTATTGCCTCACTTATTTATTTCATTACTTACCATTATGCTAAATTACTTCCTGTTTTTGTTTCTTCACTCATTGTTGGCTACTTCCACCCTCCACCACCACTAGGATATAAGTTATACCAGGGTAAAGAACATTTTCTATGTCGTTGATGCTGTTTACCAGCACCTACAGTGGTGCTGGGAACATAGTAAAAACTCAAAAAAATTGCTGAATAAATAAATACAGAAGATGGGCTGAAAAGCAGAAGCTAGTTAATAAAATCAAGAATGGTCACAGATATAGGAAGTGAGAGAATATAAGTGAGAGAATATAATTCAAATAAGAAGTAAAATATTTTATTAATGTGTCATACTTTATTTGAAAAATAAATACACGTATTTTGAGAAAGCACGCAACAACAACAATAAACTCAAACCTAGACAGAAGAAATAGAAAGGGCTTCCAGTTTTTCCTGCTACCTATAGGAAGCAGACTTGGCAGCTGCTGTTACAAATGAAAAGACAAATTTTCATGCACAAGGTTCACATTCTCGTGATTGATGGACATTTCCTTTTGAAAATATGCCTATTTATAATCACAAATAAAATTCCTGTTGTCTCATGAACAACAGACCATGAGTCTTAAGGATTTGCCTCCAAGAGTTAAATAACCTCCTAATTCCACTTGACAGTAGGATAAAGCTACTGTTCTACTGTGATAGATAATCCTCTGCATGGGGTGGTGGGACTGGAGGAGCAACAAGGAGGCAGGGGAGAGGGGACATCCATCTTGCTAAGCAATTTATGAATTGAACCCTAAATCCTTAATGTACTAGATGGTGAGTCAGTGTGCTAATGCATACTTGATTGAATTTGGTTTCAAATGCTAAGTTAAAGTGTGCAGGTGTCTTGAGCAGGTGCACAGTATTCTGCTAATAAACAGAAGACATTAAACCTGAGGCAAGGCTTATTTTGCTGCATTATAGAAATTTCACAGACCTATAGAAAATACACATGAAATATTGCTTTAGGGAGGGCTCTTCATTCCGTATCTCTTCAAACCTTGTAAATCAAGAAAACAATGTGCTAGTTCACATTTGCTCTATGAGATTTTTTTCTTAAGCATTTAAAATGAAATATAATGATAATTTCCCCTCTATTAGTGTATCATTGTATTTACATAAGTGAGTCTGAAAAATGCTGTACTTGAAACCTCAAATATATATATATATATATGTATGTATGTACAAAAATCATATCTTGCTGTATTTTTTCTGAAACACTTAGGAACGCAGTCAGAGTCTCAGTGTCATAATGAAAAATTGCTGTTAATTTTCAGCTTATGGATGTGAAGAACTGGGAACTCAGGCTGCACTGGGAATTAGTTTGTGCAAGCTACAAAGATCCATTATTTAGGGTGCGGCAAGATCTGAAGTAGCCTTGCCATTCCAAGAAAGAGGACCAACTGGCAAGGGAATGTTTTACTCTGGGAGTGGCAGTTTTCTATGGGAAATGATCCCATATGAGAGACGCATGTGAAGAAATCTGGCATATTTTCCATCTTGCCCCAAACAGGTCTAAATAAGATGTCATTCAATAACTTTTTCACACAAAATGCTTTCGTTTGGACGTCTATCCTTATGGTGTTTATTAAAATATCACTACAGGAGCAACAGCAAGTTTCATTATTTACTGTCCGTCACAGAGCTAATTCATTGCCATGTATTAGGCACTAGAATTTAAATAGTGATACTGTTTATTATTATAGACTAACTTCTTTGGTTCCTATAGTTCCTGTTATATTCTGTTGCATGTGGATTAGAACATATAATAACCTACTATGTATTCTATGTTAGATATTAATGTTACTTTTATCTAATAAATGTAACAATTTTTGAAGATTGATCACATGAAGATGGAGAATTTCTTACTCACCATATAGAAGTGATTTTCCTGTTTACTGGTAAACTATATCCTCTTTGTTCTTGGGTATGCCTATGTGCCACAACCAGATGGGAAAAAAAAAATTATTCAACTGCAATCTAAAGAAGGTTTATAAGCAAGATTTATAATGTCCCCTGCATTGTGCTTTCAAGACTGAAACAAAATTTTACTCTATTCTTTTCTTAACCCCCTGACATAGCCCTAGATGAAAAGAAAACCCAAAGTTGGTCCCGCACTTCCCAATGAAACACAAAACAAATATCAAGTTCTAAACCTTGGTAAATATTATTAAACATCTCAAATTTTATCACACACTAAAACATTCTTATCTAAATATCATCATATTAATAATTACTACAGCTTTATTTAGATATTATTAAAATATAATATATGTACATTTAAGGTACGCAATGTGATTTCATTTACATATTATATATTGCAAAATAACTACCGCAATGAAGTTACTAATATCTCTATCTTCTCTATCTCTGTTTTCTTTTGGGGTGATAACACTTAAGATCTAGTCTCTCAAAAACTTTCAAGTATATAATACAGTATTGTTAATGATAATTACCTTACTCTACTTTAGATCCAGGAATTTATTCATCTTATAGCTGGAAATTTATACTCTTTGACAGACATCTTCCCATTTCCCTATGCTACACTCCCTGGCAACCACCATTCTACTAATTCTATGAGTTCAAGCTTTAGAGATTCTGTATATTGGTGAAAACATATACTATTTCTCTGCCTTATTTCTTTTAGCATAATGATCTTATTATTTTTCGTATGGATATCCAGTTTTCCCAACATTACTTATTGTAGAGACTATCCTTTCCCCATTGAGTATTCTTGGCTCTTTGTCAAATATTTGTTGATTGTATATGCATGGCTTTATTTCTGGGCTGGCGATTCTGTTTCATTGGTCTGTATGTGATTTTATGTCAGTACTATACTGTTTGATTACTATTGCTTTGCAATAAATTTTGAAATCAGGAATTGTGGAGTCTCCAACTTTGTCCTCTCTCAAGATTGCTTTGGCTATTCAGTGACTTTTGTGGTTTCATACAAATTTTAGGATTGTTTTTTATATTTTTGTGGAAAATGTCATTGGAAATTTGCTAGGGCTTGTATTGAATCTATAGATGACCTTGGGTAGTATGGACTTTCTAAGAATTTTAATTTTCTTCTGATCTGTGAGTTCAGAATATCTTTTAATTTATTTGTGTCTTCTTCAATTTCTTTTATCAGTGTGTTGTAGTTTTCAGTGTATTGATCTTTTACATTCTTGTTTAAATGTATTCCTATTATTTTTGATGCTATTAAAAATGGGATTATTTTCTCTATTTCTCTTTCTGATACTTCATTGTTAGTGTATAGAAATGTAACTGATTTTGTATGTTGATTTTATACCCTGCAACTTCATTGAACTTGTGGATTAATTCTAATAGCTTTTGATGGAGTCTTTAGAATTTTCTATATATAAGATCATATCATCTGCAGAGAAAATTTTACTTCTTCCTTTTTGATTAGGATGCCTTTTATTTCTTTTTCTCGTTTAATTGCTCTGGCTAGGACTTCCAGTACTATGTTGAATAGGGGTAGTGAGAGTAAGAACAGTTGTCTTGTCCCTGATCTTAGAGGAAAAGCTTTAAAACTTTCATCATTGAATATGATGTTGGCTATGGGTTTGTCATAAATGGACTTTATTATGTCAAAGTACATTCCTTCTATATCCAATTCATTAAGAGTATTTATCATGAATGGGTGTTGAGTTTTGTCAAATGCTTTTTCTGCATCTATTGAAATGATTCTAAAATTTTTACTGTTCATTCTATTAATGTGATGTATCACATTTTTTATTTATATATGTTGAATCATCCTTGTATCTCAGGAACTTTGAAAATTGTATCTCTTAGTCAATCAATTATGTCAAAGTAAAATTTTTACAACTTTCTACTCAAATTTCTAAATAGCACTCCTTACCTCACCCAGTAAATCTAGTTAAGTAGGAATAGCTGATTGCCAAATTTCTGTCTTATCCTTAAGGCTGGGACATTATTTAAGGAAATCCTAGGGGCTTTAACTGACAATCTTGGATCTATTCAAGGGGAGGAGGCAAGTTATTTCTTTCATCTAATCTGGTTTCTCACACTACATCTTAGAGCTATTGCTTTCCTTGTTCCTGAGGATGGGAGAGGGGAGAGAGAACACTCCGTATCAAAGATCTTGATCTTGATAGACTTGGAATTTGTTAAAAATGTTAGAAGGTGCTCAGGGTCAGAATTTTGTGCATGTTTTGTTTTCTTTTTAATTCCTTTGGTGCTTTAATTTATGTAGTAGGTGATTTAGACTAGGATTAGCCTAGAGTGATTTTGCACTAAAAGCGTTACTGTCCTGTCAGAAGCCTACTCATCTGACCTGTATTTATTTTCCCTGACAGAAAACCATCCAGTAAACAATAGGTTTTTTTTTTTTTTCTGGTTTACTTTTCACTCCATACTTTTAGTAACTAAACTCACTGTAAAGTGCATAACTCAAAGGTCTTTGTTCATTAGTTTTTCATCATTTTGCTGATGGTCCTGCAACAAATCATGCAGAACATTCAGACCCAGAATCACTTAAAGATATTTAAATGCAATATTTGACCAGTTGTTTGTGAGACCTGGCACCATTTTTTTTCAAACATTAGTTTATAGTGGAGGTCAGTATGCAAAACCAGAATTAGTAATCATCACCAAGGAAACAGCAGTCTATACAGCTCTTCAAAATTTACATCCCATATTTTTTAGATGCACACAACTTGAGATAAACCTTACCTAGCTCAGTTTTATTCTAATGCAGTGGTTCTTAAACTTCAACATGCATCAGAATAATTTAGGGGATTTACTAATCCAGGTTACAGTGTCCTACCCAAAAGTTTCTGTTTCGGTAGATCTGAGGGGAAGGGTTGGTATTTTTAACAAATTTCCAGGTGATGCTAATGTGGTTCCCTGTCCAGGACTGCACTCTGAGAATTAAGGTTCAGCATTACCCAAATAGCACTAAAGTGATTTGAAGAGTTAATGCAACAATCACAAGTATTTCCTTAAGAGCGAATTCCTGGATTGTTCCAAGAAAACATTCAGTCTCCTCTCCCATTAGTTCTAGAGCCAGCACTTACACAGAGCTTTGCAAATTTTTCTCAGCTTGTCTATTTTCCTAACTTGACTTACGTTCCTTGAGGACAAGAACTGTGTTTTGTTGATGATAATATTCTCAAGATACACTGAATTTCAGCAGAGCATAATGTATAACGGGTTTACTGGTATCTTAAAAGAACATAAAATGAGGGCAGATTTTTCCCTAACACTTTGCTTAGACAACATTTTACCACTTGGTATTGTCATTTGAATGTCAAAATGATCTTTAAAAGTATGATATGAAGCCAGAAAAGTAAAAGAAAAAATGCTAAATCAAATCTGATAGCACTTAATATCTTAAAACAACCCGGGGTGGGGATGGGAAGCCGACCACATTACGAAGAAAGTTAGCGAATTAAAGAGGGGATTGCCAATTTCTTTAAATGAAAAAGAGAATTTAGTGAGGTATAACTATATTGTAGACGCAAAGGCAGAGACCACTTCATGTGAAGATCTATCTGTCCTTTCTGATCTTGAGGATGTCTGCATCTCCAGTTCTTACACTGGCCACACCCTCAGGCTGAGAAAAAAGCCTGACTATCTGAGAATGCAATTCTAAGAATTTGTCAGGAAAAAAAAAAAAAAAAAAACTCCAAATTATTTGGAATGGTATAATTGGTTTCATGATGAACCAAATCAAGCTCATAAATTCAATACTTGGTGATGTAAGAAATGATGTATGAATTTTTGAGATCTTAAGAACTTGTAAGTGATGGATTTTGCTTGCTGTTTTTATTTGAAAGTTATGAGCACCTGATGTATTAAAGAGCACTGTAACACCTAATATAACTTGACTCACCATATCCATAAATTAAATGTATTATCTCTGCAAATGTTATTTACTCAGGTAATATTATTTGTTAATCAAAAAATGTGAACTACTTAACAATGAAATAAAAAATTTTGAATTTATAAAGGCAGCTTAAAATGTTTAAGTAAGGTGAATTATTTATGAAAACCCTCTTAACAGTGATTGTTTAGATATAGTAATATGATATATAAGTTGAACTTAATAGATCAAGGAAGAACTAGGTTTATGGGCATACATCTTTAATAAATTCAACGTTAATTTAAAAAACTGAAGTAATTAGTGAATAATGTTTTTGTGTATAAAAGTAACTTGTTAAGAATACCGAACACCTCATGCTTTTGGAGGGGCAGCTACTCATGGTTGCACAAGTGTAGTCAGAATCTAATTGTAATGAAGTGCTACTGCCACAAAACACAGGCATCAGGTTCATTTCAGTCCTTATTGACCAGAGGTGGACTTTTATCTGTTAAAGAGGATTGGGTAACTTTCTCACAGTCCTGTCATTTCTTTAGCCCTTTGCTTAAAAAAAAAAAATGTTATACTCAACTGAAGGACAGTCAGGTCACTAAACAACATGTACACATGTTGTTTAAAAAAGAGCTACTATTATATTGTAACCCTTTCAAGTGCATGCTTATTTTCTACCTCATGAAATACAGAACAAAATGCCTCATTTTCAGGATCTCTCATAATCCATCTCAACCACACATACGCCTCTCCACACTATCAAATATTGCCAAGAGACTTCTGTGAACTTTCTCACTTTTCCAAGGGCACACATTTATTCCCTTATCTGTGTCTGTGCTTCTGTTGCTTTCCTAACTTAGAATCCCCTTGCCTACTAGATTTGCTTATTTTAATCTCACTGAATTCCCATGTCCTTTCTGAAAATGTCCCTGATTCCCTGACTCTCACTGAATTCCTCCTTCTCTGTGACATTCCAGAATATTTATCTCTATGCCACACTGTTTAGCACTGATGTGCATTTTATAAATATTTTACCACCATCATATAAGCTGCAGTAATATAATATTTACCAAAAATGTTTATTAATCCCTCTAACACCTTTGTTTGCTTTCACACCAAACACACACACACAACACACACACACACACACACAACACACACACACACACTCTTGCAAAATAGATCTTGGACTCTAGGACCATAGAGAAGTGAGGCACAGCCAAGTGTAAAGGAAAACAAATGAAGTTAATTTTCATCTTTCTAAGACACAAAGCCACATTGCTGCATAAAGCATAGATTTGGGGAAAAGTCTTTTATAGCTTGTTTTTCCTATGGCGTAGAGTGGAAAAGAAGCAAGACTAAATGCTATTCTCACTAGACTTGGAGAGCAGAGAGAATCAGAGAGGAGAGAAGAGAAGAAAAGCTTAGAAAGCAGAAGCTGAAAGACAGTCTCTGGGGCCTCATAGCCATGACCAAGGGGACAGAGTGTGGGTACCAGTGAGTGGAGGCTTGCAGAGGGCAGCCCTGTCTCCAGAATCCAGGTATGGGGAATGGCTGTACCCAGTGATCTTGGTGGACCCCAATCTATGATCTCCCTGCTCTCGACTCCACAATGCTAGGTAAAAAGTTGCTAAATATTGTAAAGTAAAGCAGTCTTAAAGAAAAATATTGTTAAGTATCATAAAGTAAAAAAATCATAAATAAATTCTAACATCTACAGAAGAAAGATTTACATAAGAGGGGAAATCCTTAAGTAACTTAAAATAATAAAGAAATCTGAAATTGACTACATTGGATTTTCAGGAGGAAGAAAAGACACAGGCTAGATAGAGTTACAGGAAGTACACAGAGTATATATCATTGCACACCTGAGACAGTAGATTGAAAATCAGTGTTCTCTCTCTAATAATCTCTTGAATAGCCCAATTTATGATGGCAAGTCCCGCTAACTTTGTCACCAAGTTTCCACCAGATATTTCTGAGTGTACCTTGGGTTCTTCTACCTGCATGCTAGGTGAAGTCTCTCTGCTGCTTCCCTCCCATTGTCTCGCCAGGTAGCTCTCTCTACAATTAATGACCCTCCTAGTGAGCATAATTATTCTTTGCTGGGTGACAGCTGTGCAGGAGGGACACGCTCCTCCTCTATCCCATATCCAATTAGGTCTATCTCTAATTTGCCCACAACACTGTTGACTTAACAGAACTTCACTGGTGTTTAAGGATGGTGGAAAGGAAATAGAGTTCATGGCACCACTGGTCCTTGGCTCTGTTTCCTTGTCATTCTCTGCCCTCTACCCTCCTCCATATGGTGCCCACACTCTCAAAACGTCTTCTCTCATGTCACAGGATGGTTTCTAGTAGATTCCAGAGATATGTGCTTTCTGGTTCACATTCAAGGAGAAATAGATACCTTCTCCTTCTCAAAACACAAAACAGGAGTCCTTTACTTTTCTCTGATTAGAGCAATTCAGATCATATGTTCTTCTCTAAACCAAACTCTGTAACCAGGACATTGTGACGGATTGATTTAGGCCAGGCTTACAAGCCCATTCCTGAATCAATAAATTTGACAAAGGGAGGCCACCCTAAGAGTTCAGGCCAATCAGGACTCACGCAGAGGATCAAACCCGTTTCATCTGTAAGATTCATCTATATGCTGTACATGGAAAGAGAATAAAATGGAAGGCAATCACAGTTACCCCCACACCCGTCCTGGTGTCTTATGGGCTCTGCCCATGACTGGCTCCCTGCCAGGCCCAGACCAGCCTCCACGCTACCAAACGCAGTCACTTTACACTGTCACCACTGGATCCAAAGCCGTTTATTCTATTTATGAAATTTAGGCTAACCTGTACTGCTGGCTCCCTGTCTCAGAGAAAAGAAGGATTTTTTTTTTTTAATCCCAATATATGGTAAAATTTTCCAAAATTTCATGTGAATTTACATGTGTTATTGGAGACATCTTTTTTTTTTCTTGGAAGACACTTTATACTGTCTGACAGATTGTCCTTGCTATATAGTGGTGGTCAGTTTATTACTTATTATAAGATTTTAAAAGTACGGAGAATTCACGCTACATATCTGTTTCATTTGTATCCAACTAGACTTTTTAGGCCTCTTAAAAGCAAAGTCTTAATCTTATGTTTTTTTTGGGTTTTGTCATGACTGGCAGTTTCATGAAGTTCAATCTAATATATTTCTTTGTATTTACAAAGCAATAAACATTTGCAAAATGAGTTCTTTGAGGGTAGAAACTATGTGACGCTTACCTTTGTATTTACAGGGCCCAGGGCAACATCTGGAACAGAATGGGCACTCAATCAGGCAATGATTGAGTGAATAAATGAATGAATGCCAAAAATAATTCTTGATGCCATAATTTAAATCATAATAAATAAATTGCTGTATTTGATATATCAGACACAATGTACAAATTTTTCTAGGAACATGTGTGAGGTGGCCTTGTTCATATCACTGAGATATTATGAAATAAACCACTGTTTAGGGAATGCTTCATTAAATTTGCTGCCTGGGAAAGTTAAGGTAGTTTTAAGGCAGGTATTTATATACATTAGTTATATACATTAGCTCATTCAACATAAATTTATCTTTGAATATATATTGTTTCGCTATATTCAAAAATCATAAAGTGTATCTTCTTTGAATGAAGTATATGCATTTGGATCAATCATTTTATTACCAGGGGTTATAACAATTTGTGTACCTGAAAGGCCCAATCATTGTCTTCTCCCTTCCTATCTGTTACTCGCTCTTAATTATTATTCTGTACTACATTTACAAGTAAATAAGTGTTATGTTTCAGGGGAAAGTTTTTTTTTTAATTAGAAATTAGGACTTGCATTCTGCCAAACTAAAGCTGTGCTTGTTGCTATTGTTTTTTCAACGCATGCATCCTCCTCCAAACTACACCACTGATCTAAAATTTCATAATGGTTACTAAATAGCTTAAAAGTTATTTCTTTGTGGACCCCAATTACTCACATGAAGTAAGTATATTTTTCAAAAACTTTAAAACAAAAATGTATTATATTTCTATTTACAAAATGCTTTGGAATTTAAAAAACTCTTACACATATATTATTTCTTTCAAATGTTGGGTTGGCTAGAAAGTTTGCTCAGGTTTTTCTGTAAGATGTTATGGAAAAACCAGAACAAATTTTTTGGCCAACCCAATATTGTAACGATTTCCTTATAACAAATCTATTAAGTAAAGTAGATGTTATCATCTAATTTGTTAGAGGATGAAGCTCTAACTCCTTATGTGACCTGTTAGTCCTACAAGAACGCTTATTACTCATTATTCTCAGAGTCTAGAACATTGTCTGGCATAGAGTAAGTGGACAACTAGTAAGTGTTTTCAAAAATTGAATTATCAAATGTTACACAGCTAGAATCAGAAGTTATATCCAAACCTGTAAATCTAATGTATATGCTAATAAATCAGACTGACTTCGTCACTTTTGCCTTTGTTAACTTTAAGAGAGGGATGTAACCAAAAAAGTTTACTTAAGATTAATCATTATTCTAGCTCGTTCACTATTTGAACACAAAGCTGAAACATTGACATAGGGTAAAATAAATTTAGTTCAATTCAACAGTGTTGAGTGTCTACTATATAAAGGTAATATGTTAAGAGCTGAAAAGATAAAGATAAGTGAGATGTCTCTGTCCTCAAGAAAATTATAGACTAATAGAGAAGAGAGACAATGTAAATGTAATTAAGGTAGTAAGTACCTTGATCAAAGTATGTTTAGGGAGCTAAGTTAAAAAGTACAGTAAGTGGAACAATGTTAACAATGTGAAATGAATAACAACAGTGTAGTAGTGAGGGTGGGCTAGATTATATCTCAATAACAAATAGCACCAAAACCTCAGTGTTTTAAAATAGCAAACTTTATTTTTGCTCATGCTACATGATTCTGAATTCTTCACATTGCTTTTACTCCAGGATCCAAACTGATAGATCAACCACCATTGAACATTATTGGTTGTCTAGGCAGAAAGGGAGTTCTGGAAGCTCTCACATCAGACCTAAATGTCATTTCTGCTCATTAATCATTGGTCGTAAATAGTCACGTGGGCACATCTAAGCGCAAGAGGGCCAGAAAATGCAATCTTGTGTGTGGAAAGCAGAGAACTCTAACCGACCATGCTAATGAGTATTTCAAAGACTAAAGTAAGAATCAGTACCTTCTGAGTAATGTTTAATGTGGTGAAGCACATGTGCTAATCTTGCAAATGGCTTAAATATTTAAATTAGATATACTTCCAAAATATGCTGCTTACTTTTAGCCCCTTAAATTATATCCTCTCATTCATGGTATATTGAAAATAAAAGAAACTCACAAGCCCTGAGTGCATATAGATGCCTGTAAATGGGAACTGAAGAAACTAGAGATCCCTAATCAGGTAGTTTCCCTTCCAGAACCACTGTGTTTACAGTGCCAGCTTCTTGTAGCTGAAAGTCCTTTCTACCCACTGCACTAAAGGACTCCAGTTGGTTTTCTGTTCCAAAGCAGCAATAAATAAACAGTGGAGCCCAGTTATTATTTAGAGCTGCCAGTTTTCACAGCCTGAAAGTTATAGTCAGTAATCAGACAATCTCCAAGGAAACAAGTAGCCAAAGTTTGGAGAGCAATGAATGAGAAAGGGCTATCATGATGGCACAGTGTGGAGAGCACGAGATCTCCTGTGATGCTGTTGGAGGGTAACACGATACATTTTTGCTGATAATTGTCAGAGGGAGAGGAGCCTGTAGAGTTTGTATATGACTCAGGCTCTCCAAACTATAGGATATGAGCAAATATAAATGCCAGATATTTCTTTTTGAGCAAAAATAAATGTCAGATATTTCTTTCGAATGGCATTGTAATCCAGCACACCATAGATCTAACTGTGGTGAATTCCCTTTGTTTTATTTTTCAAAGCTGATAACTTTCTTGGTTGTTAAAAATGTTTTGGACTGCTAAAGAAGTAAAATTTGAATCCAAAATCAAAACTGGAAATTCATACATGATAGATTTATTTATTATAAAGCTGATTGGATATATATAAATCAAGAAAGATTGTTAATTTTTTTCTTTCACCTAAAAATATCCTTTTCTTGACTGTCAAGGGAATAAAATCAGTCTGCTTCTTGCACTGATAAGTTTTCTAGACTTTAAATTTCTCCATTTGTTCCCAACAGAACAAGAAAGACAGGACCACTGGACTCGGCAGGGTACATGGACCCTGATTGCTCATTTTAGTTCAGTATAATACATAAGGGTATAAGACTCTGACAGCTCTAAAATTCTGCAGTCTCCAGCATGTTGATTTTGCTACTCTATATATTTAATTTTCTTTTAAAAACATATCGTATTTCTCTGAGCATTCATTTGCTTTTCAAATTATGGCTGCATAGCTAAGGCTTGTGTACCAGGTGCCATGTAAAAGCATGTTAAAAGTAGATAAAAGCAATTTACCCTGCCCTCTAATTAGAGATGTCTCATCTTTACCACTGACAATAGCAGTATGCAGCTGTGGCAGTAGAGAGATAATAGGAGCTGGAGCAGAGAGAAATTAAAGATATGCTGGCTGGTGCAGAGTGTCACCTCTCCATTGCTCAGCTTGGGTGGGCTTCAAAATGAATACAATTTTTTCATATTTCCTCTTCCCTAACTCTATTCATTTATTTCACATTAATAATTAAGCTTGAAAATGTGAGGGGTAAGTTGTGGGGAAGGGCAGCAAATTATACTCAGAAAGACTTTCTTAATGACTCATCATGTGAAATATATTATTGTCTAGTTCTATAGCTGACCTATCATTTAACACCTGCTGTATACACATCACTGTACTTGATATAATAAGGTTTAAAAAGTATGGAGAAGACACACTACTTGTTCCCTGGAATTTGCAATCTGAAGGATTACTCTTTATAAAGATCATATCTGATATGTTGTAATCATTTGCCATGTTAAAGACAGAAGGTGGTCATCTTGGACTATAATTTTTCAGAATAGGCTGTTTGAAATGAATAAATATTGAAAAAAATCTTTAGTGAAGTGGTAAGCCTGAGTGAGGGCCATGAAAGGAAGGATCATCACAGGGAAAACAGCATGATTAGAGGTAGTAAGTAAGTGTGTAAGAACTATAGAGACCAGTTTTCCTTCTGAGGAAGAAAAGCTGTTGACAATGGACCTGAAAGTGTTTAAAACAGACCAATATGGCAACATGGCAATGGAAATTTAATACCAGATCACAGAGACTAAAACTGCTTTTAAGAAAAAACATACTGGTAAGCGTATGCTGCTTAGAGAGGAGTGAGAATATACTGGAGGTGAGTGTAGGTAAAATCAAATTTAAGTTGCAATTTTTGAATGCAGATTAATATGAGAAAGGATGCTACAAATGAAGACAATACAAGGACTAAAGTGTGTAGTGATTAGGTATGAGTTTATTGAAATGGAAAGGAAGAAAAGTTAACTTAAGCGACATGGTAGGTAGTTAAAGGAACGGTCCACAGACTTGATCAATTAGATATAATAAGGATGTTGGGAATAGATTTATCAGACAAGAATAGTGACAATAAAGAAGTAAGTACAAAATATAGATTTATGTCTGGAAGTAACAAATTCAGCGTTTAATACATTAAATGGCATCTCTCAGGAGTTGAGATGCAACATTGAAATGACGGTGAGCAGTCATGACTGGGACTGTAGGCTTGGGAATTGCTTGTCTAGAAGTGGTGGTTGGACCAAAACACATGGATGAGTTCTTTATGAGTAAGAATAGAAGTAAAAGAATGTTAGCGAACAAAATCACAGGAAGTGGAAGGAAAAACTGTGGGATGGTGAAATATTAAAAACTTGAAATCAAGTAAGGGGTAACCAACTACCAGTGCCAAATGCTAGAGAAACCACAGTTTCAAAAAGAAAAGAGTTCTCCTAGAGATGAAAAACCATGGGCTTCCCTGGTGGCTCAGCGGTTGAGAACCCACCTGCCAATGTAGGCGACACGGGTTTGATCCCTGCTCTGGGAAGATCCCACATGCCACAGAGCAACGAAGCCTGTGCACCACAATGACTGAGCCTGCGCTCTAGAGCCCGCGAGCCACAACTATTGAGTCCATGTGCCACAACTACTGAAGCCCACGCACACCTAGAGCCTGTGCTCCGCAACAAGAGAAGCCATGGCAATAAGAAGCCCGCACACCACCATGAAGAGTAGCCCCCGCTCCCCACTAGAGAAAGCCCATGTGCAGCAATGAAGATCCAACACAGCCAACAAATAAATAAATAAATAAATAAATAAAATTTATTAAAAAAGACAAACACAATTTTCCTAGAAGAATAGAATTGGTAAATTCCTTCAGCAATAGAAATCAAATCAAGAGGATTAAGAAAGGACAGAGTGGTGAGGAAAAGTGACAGCAAAGTGGTCAATCATTAAATGCAAGGAGAAAACAGCCTGGTTGTGGTAGTGAGTGTTAGCATCACTGAGTTAGTAATTTAAATAAAGCTTAGGGAAATCTGAACATTTTACATTTTTTAGCAGAAATTAAGTATAGATGGATAAAATGCTAAAGGGTGGAATAAAAAATGGGATGAAAGTGAAATATATATGTGTATATATTTCATTGATATGCATGTATAACCTTGGGTAATGCACATCTAATCTGAGGAGAAAAGCCTGTTAGTTCAAAAATGGCTTCGGAATTATTTTAGAAAAAAATCATTTTATTTTGTTTCTCAAAATAACATGTGGTTTTATACTACTTCTGCAATGATAACCCTCAGAACATTGCTAGAATGCAGTAAGAGTTATATAAAAAAGAGATAAAGTCACTCTGCACAATAATTTTTCATTTACAAAGGTAGCCAAGAGGAAGAGAAGGGGCCCAGAAATGGAGAAATGCTGCTCTCCAGGGATGGACTCAAGGATGTCCCATGAGGTGTAGTTATTGAGGATGCCAAAGAGTTGGCTAATGGGATATTCCCATTGTGAGAATGGCAGTTGGAATGTCTAATATTCACCAGGAAAATGCTCAAAATGCATGCAATACTTAGATGAAAGCTTCAAATTTTCTTTCATATAGATTCACAACTCTCTCTGTAGTATGTTAAAGTAAGCAAGGAAAGAGGCTTTATTTTGTAGCTGGGTTACACAGGAGAGAGAGATCAGAATAGCTGAAAGCTATGATACATGAAAGCAATTAAAGATTTAGGAGAAATGCAGAACAGTGTCTAGGCAAAATGTCAATATGAACAACCCCACACTATGAATCTCAGCAGATACTGGGAATAGGATTTTGAGACAAATTTTTGCTTAAGTCTCAAAAGCTGAGGTGACTCGAAATATTGAATGCCTTACATCAGCCAGTAACTAATATTTAGGATGTATATATGGTATGGATACATACAAAATAATTTATCAATAAAATAATGAAATGTACTATGTGTTGAATATTTACTGCTGTGTTTATATTACAACCTTAAGAGTTTGACATTCAGAGTTAAATTTTGATCTTACACATTTAAAATTATTTGCTGGATTGTGTCTTTCCTACACAAATGACATCTGAAACAAAATATTGATTTTTCCAGGATCTTATGATTATATATAAAAAGCCAGAAATTATTTATTGAAAATATACTCCTAAATTCATTACAGAAATATTTCAACTAGATTAATTTTCATTAACAGTCAATGAGAAGTTACAACTATTACTTGCAATGAGACATAAACATGCATCATTCTTTGACAGGAAATAAGTTGAAATCCAAATGATTAAAAGTGTATAACACATAAAGTATATGCATGTATATGCAGATTTAACTAATAGATATATCCAGATCAGGCATTGCCCAGGATCAGGTAGAATTAGCAAGAGGAGCAGTGTTAAACTTCTTTCAGTTGAAAGTCATTTTTGGCTACTTCTCTCTAAGGATTCATTTAGAATTCTGTTTGCTTTTAGGAATATGGAGCTGTTTGGAAATGATCAGTTATAACGTCACTGCATTTCCTGGGGCTTAATTGTACCTACTCTAACAAATATAATATAATCACATATTTTATTATAACTTCCCAAAGTGAGAAAACTTGTATTTTGGTTTTCTTTCTCTCATGTTCAAATCTTGGACTACTTTAAGTGACAAAAGCAGCTCTTTTTCTTCTATCATTTCACCTGGACCACATAACTAAGTCCATATTATATCATTCAAGAAACAAGCATTCATTGAATGATTTACTGCAAGACACCTAAGACCACCACAAGACAGATTTTTCTTCCTTGGAGCTTAATGGGGAAGCAATTTTAAATATACTTTCTCTCAGTTAACCATAATATACAACGGAAGTGAAATTAACAACCAATTGAACTCAACCTGGCCAACTTGTCACCCTTACATGTTCATAAATGCATTGAATTATATAATTTCTTCTTTATATTATTGCACCCAAAGTATTATCATATAAACATTGAAAGTAAATTTTAACTATCAATAGGCACATATAGGGGTAATTTAAGACATTCACCTTTATTTACTTTTACCAAATATCCCTCCTTGTCTACCAACGAACTATAATTCAGAGGTTATGGCCTATTAAATTGAAAGGGAAAAGGGGAAAAAATGATGACTACCAATTTTACAGATAAAGCAAGCAAATTAATTCACTGCTGTAGGTAACAGTAGGGCATGAGAGTCAACATCAAAACCAAGAGTCTTGAAATCTAGCTTTGTGTGTTCTGCATGATACCATGAGTAAGAAAGAAAATGATAATAGAGAGAGAAAGAGAGAGAGAGAAAGACTTCAATAAAAATGTAAGTAGAAGGAAATGGAGGTGATCTCAAAACACTTACTAGATGAAATTAGGGCCACAGGCAGTAACTGCAAAAGTCAAGGAGCCCTTGCCATCTCCAAAGCATCGCATGCGGACGCAGGTATTATATTAACAAAATGAATAGTCAAGTAAAAAATGGATAGAATAAAGCCATACCTGGGGAAACAATGGTATACACTCATGGATATTGTGCTTAAGAGTAAGCTTAGGAAAAATTCCCCTATAATGTGGAAGAATAGACCCTGCTCTAAGATTTTTACTATAAGATTCAAAAAGTACCTAGTTCCATCATTGGGAAGGTATTGTAAATGAAATGAACAGGTCTAAATAATCCTATCCTTATTCAAACTGGAGCTTGTATTCCCTGATGGATTCATATACAGAATGGTTTGCAACTCACCCACCTAGCATGTTGCCTGGAATTCCCACCAGTCACCCTGCCTTAAGTAGTATACCTCAGAAGGCCTTAGAGGAGTAATACATGAATATGTAAAACCAATTTTCAGGTCGGCATGGATTTTTGAAATCCAAATCAGCTGTCATATTGTTGTAGTGAAAAGAACCCAGGTTTTGGAGCAGAACAGAACTGGGTTTGAAACTTCTTTTTCTGCTGCTTAACTGCTGATGTCCTCTTGAACGACATACTCAATGTCTATGAGACAGTGTAAAATATATGTGCAAAATGCCTGGCGAACATCTGATATATGTATGTGCCTGAGAGATGGTCATTTTCTTTTGCTTCCTTGGAAGTTCAAAAGAAAATTTTGAAGTAAGCTTCAATACAAGTAGAGCAACTAGGCAGATTCCAACAAGGCAAAAACACTGCCTTTTATTTAATAAAATATTGAAATATCTGAACAAGAACCATGTCCTCCCTCTGTCAAGGTTGAAAGACAAATTATGAAACTGCTATTGCTGTTTTTTTTCTCTCTCTCTTCTTACTGGCCATGTACAAATGGGCATCTGGACATCCCACTGACACCTCAAATTCAATATGTCCAAAATGAAACATATTCTTTTCCAACATGAATTTTTCCTCATAAATTCTCCGTGACTCTTCATGGCACTAACAGTCTTTCAGTTGTCTACTACATTCAAAAATTTTAAGTAATATTTGAATGTAGTAGACAACTGAATATCACAATGGATATTACGCATGGAATGGTGGATGGGGGGAGTCCCAGTGGTCATAATCCTCTAGGAAATATTTGGAACTAGATGAGACTTGGATTGTCATAATGACTAGAAGGTGTTCTCATATTTAGCGGGGGGGGGGGGGGAAGAGATGCAGAAATATTTGCAATGCCAAGAGATTGTTAATCCTTCACATTGAAAAACCGTGGAGCCCAAAATATCAATGGAGGCCCCAGTGAGAAGTGTAAATACCTCTTCAGATGCTTCATGCTCATTTTCTACTCTCTGTTCCTACTTTTGTTCTACTAGTCCAGGCTCTGTATTACCTTAAATTGTAGAATGCTAATTGTTGGAAGAAACTTCAAGATCATGTAGATCAGGGAACTAAGGCCAAAAGGTTTAATTCTGGCCCAAGTTACTAACTACCTGGTTACAAAGCTGAAGTTGACCTCAGAGCTGATTGTTTCCAATCATTAGACCTGATTGAGGTTATAATATTGTCTGTTTTCCACATTCAAATTCATCCTCCACTGGGCAGAGCTGGCCACTAAAGCTTCAAGAACCACTCCCAGAACCTCACTTTCCAACCCAAAGCAGCCCTCAGTGTCTCTCCATTGCCTGTTATGTACATTCCTCAGCCTGGCCTCTAGATGGCCCATGATTTGGGCCAACCAGGCCATGTGGTATTATTTCACCCTACTCTCCTTCTGCTGCTTTCAAGTGACAAACTGTCCTCCTGCTAACTCCCAAGCACATATTGGGCATTTACATCTCCCCTCAAACTGTTTCTTTTGCCTAAAATATTCTCCATATTCCCTCCCTGTCAAAACTCTACTGACATTCAAATGTCTCCTCCCTCATGAAGCTTTATAAAGAAACTCTTTTCTCAGCAAGATATGCTCTTTGTCATTTTTAATACTTGATAGCTGTTATTGAAGTTACTATGATTTGGTAGGCACTATAGCTGTTTGATTTTTTTCTATCTGAGGACAGAGACTAACTAATATGCAAAATCTTATCTGTATCGTATTTTGCTCATATGAAGTAGATAGTAAAAAGTTTTGGAGATAGATACAAAAAAGATCTAGCAGCAAATCTAAGGGGGGAAAATCAAAGAAAAGAAAAAGCTTTCCATTCTTAACTATTCACCTTAGAAAAGCTTTAAAGCACTTCTCACCCCCACTTCAGAACTCCTTTTAACATTATAATTGAAATTCACTGGAAATGTGCCTCAATTTCAAAGAAAACAGAAGGGAATGACATCATCCCTGTTCTTTCTGCTGCCTTCAATGAAAGTTTCATTTATCTTTGTCATCTAACCTATGTGGTCAGCAGTAAAGATGGAAGCCTCATTAATAAAAATCAGAGAAGATCTTCTGCCTTGTAGATGAAAACTCCTAAAGTATCCTCGAGACAATTGCACTACATATTACAGCCTAGAAAACTGATAATTCTGAACTGGCATCAGCAGGTGATTTAGAATTTGTTAATAACCATAATTATGAAAGGACAAATCTTTGTAAAATCTTTCCAACTGCTCATCGCTGCATAACCTGAAGCTTAGCTAAAAGTAATCTATATAAAGCAGAGCTGGGGAGTAGAGTCTAGGTTTCTCAATACTGACCACTCACTTCCAAATTAAACTCTTGGTATACATAAGTCGTGTATGTGTGTGTGTGTGTGTGTGTGTGTGTATAATAAATCTGAATCTATCCTCCATATAACTATGGTTTCTTAATGTGTCCTACATGGAAAAATAATTATCACATGATTAATTAGGATCAATGGACCAATATAAATGAGATGAAAATGTATGGCTGGAATATTCAGGTTTGAGAAGACCAAAAAACAAAAACAAAATATTTAAAGAGCATATAATCCAATTTATAATCCAATTTAAAGGAACAGAATTTTAATTTTAAATCATGAACTAATTATTCCAGAGTTTTATGCTAATCTTTTAATTCTGGAAATCAAGTTGCTGTGTCATGACTATTTATAAGTTCATCAATAGTATTAGATTCTTTGTACAATGGTGAAAGCTTTGATAGTACTGGACATTATCTTATTTTTATGCAGTTGATTAGATTTTAATTTTTACATTAAAGAACTCTTTTCTCTAAGTTTAGAATAGGATAATTGTTTTCTTCAGAGTTGTAAGGATGGGATAAAAGGTAATCACTATGCTATGCTATACTTAATCTTTTTCTGCAAAAAAATCATACATCCACCTTTAAAAAGTTATTCCACAAAACTTAAGAGCTGTGTTCTTTCAATATGCAATTTATAATAATTTATCCTCCAAGGTTTGCTCTTTGAACTTTAACAATATAAATGATTATGTCATATTCATGCCATTTTATATGTTATGTTATAAGATATTAGGTTGCCTTGTACTGCATTATATTTAAATAGAGCTCAACAGTAAATAAGTGATTTGAAAAATTGTTCTGTACGTCACTAGTAGCTTATATTATTTCCTGAAAATTCCTTTTTGTAGAAAAGGGCATGCCACTTCTCTGCTGGATGCTCCATCAAGTCTTGTTTACTGTAACCAGGAGAGGAAATTTCCAAACAAACCCTGGTGTTTACAGCACTTGGAGAGGCATGAGGCCTGCTATTCCAGTCTCTGTCAAGCATGTGCCCCACCTGCTTTTTGGCTTTGGCTTAAACAAGTTGGTTGGGCCACAACACAAGTGTGAGAACATGAGAATGTGAGATGCCACAGGCCAGGTGACATGCCAGTGCTGAAAAGCTGGTACATGGCAGGGCACCATTGTGTACATAGAAAGGCCACATGCCACACCAAAATGTGGCAGCCTTGTCTCCCAAATTAGATGAATAATTTCCCTTCCATTATGTTCTCACAAATATGTTGTAAAACAATAAGCCTTGAGCTACACTAAGTCCAAAAGTTCAGGGTTTCAAAAGAGTGACAAGGGAATATTCATATTTATTTCTGAGTTGATTGACAGGTAGAACTTTTTTTTTAAATCATGCTTACGTATGATTTGAGAAATAATTTTTTTAAGGCGACAGAAATCATTCTCTTAGGTATGGTCTTCTGACACAGCCAAATGCTGCAGACCAGCAAATAAGAATTTTTGTCTAATAAAGCAAGAGAGAATTTACTAGCAGAAATGCCATAGAATCTCATACAATTCCTGCTAGTTTTCTCTGAATTTCATACTTCTGTATGCTATCACCAGGTCCATGCAGCTAATGCAACTGCAGTTGAATTCATTTCAAGTGTTGGCAGGAAAGGATAAGGAAAAAATAGTTACACTTTTAAAATTCTGTTGAGTCTAGTGTGGGTTACAGAATTCATAAATGTGCAGTGTCAGGTAAACCAAGGTATTTTCTGAGCTGACGCTACTGCTGAATTAAGTGTGTAAACATAAAAGATGAATAAAATTTCTATTCTTTTTCTTCATCTTAACAATGGAAGACTCAATCCAAGGCCAAAATACTTGAAAATTTTAAAGAGTTAATAATGAGGATTTCTTTCCTGATGACAAGGCATCAGCGGAAACTTTAAAATAATCTAAAGGGCTTTCGTGCCTGCTGCTGTCCAAATTTTAAACAAGGAAATAATTGTGGAATTTGGGACTATTAGCATTTTTTTCTAGCACAATATATTTACAAATTTACAGTTTTTAAAATTTCTTTACTATTCCATCTGTTTAGCCACAAACCATGAACTTTCAATGAGCAGAATATGTCATTATAACATTTGTCATAGATTTCACATAACGTTAAAAGTGAATGAAGGAAAGATTTTAAAACATCAAAAATTATATTAATATGTGGAGGGCTGTACAATTTCAGTCTGTAATTTAGATTTACATCCTATAGTTCTTGGCTTTTACAACTGTTCCCTAACTTTCCTAAAATAATTTACCATCCTTCAGTGTGGGATTGAGGGTAACCTACAGGGCCATAGCCCAATTTTAGATGAACGTACTCATGGTACTATTTGATGTAGCCAAGTGTTCACCTTCACCAGGAACAGAGCATCTTAATCATTTACATAAAAGAAAGGCCACCGATGCTGTGCTATGCTTATAATGTTACATAGCCTAATAAAGGTATTTTGGAGGAGTTTATTTCCTTTCTGTTTGCCGAGTAAATTACTGCCTGGAAAAGATTATGCTTCTCCAGAGAGCACTAGAAATAAAGTCTTAGTTCTTTTTTACTTGAAGTCTGGGTGATTTCCAGCATCTTTTAAGCCCAGATTTTGAATAAGAATGTCATCTCTTTGAAATAGTCTGCTGAAATACAGATTTAAAGCTCCAGCACTGCCTCTTGATAGATACACAGACTGAGAAGATAGTGAGGGGAATCCTGAGACCATGTGGAAACACTGCTCTATTAGAGCTCAAGTTAGTATTCAACAAAGTGAGTGGAGATTTGGAGATGTATGATTTTGAATACTGAATCTCCAAGAGACATATTCAGATATGGCTTCTATACTCCATGTTTTAAAAATAAGTCCAAAAAGACTGTTACTTATTGTACTGTGTATGTGTCAATCATGAATCTACAGAAAGAAGTACCGTATCCTTGCTTGAACATATTTGAGCACAGTGACTCTGTGAGAATTACTTATCACACTGACTCTCTATGTGAATTCTATAATTTCTAGAATTACAGCTCTAAAATATTTTACTACTTGTATGAAAGTCAAAATTGTAAACCAAATAAAAATACACAGATAAATCAAATTTTCCCTGACATACCCTTTCTCCTCTCGTTCTGGTTTTCATTTTCTCTTATTTCCCATTTACATTTTTTTCATATTCTTGCATGTAACAATAATCCCCTTCTCCCACAGACCATACACACTTCCAGTACATTGTAAAGATGCCTTTCCATTGTCTACTGACTTTCCTTTTTTTTTTCTTTTACCTTATTCCCTCTGAAACAGAGATGAGCTGGAGGTAACACTTGGGAGACACATGTAATTGAAAGGCAAAGTGAGATTAAATGATTGTTCTCTGTTTCACAACTACCTAAAGTGAAAGCAATGTCGATCCCATCCACTTGAATCTGAATGGGTGATTTAGTCCCAAATGTGCCATTTAACAATGGTGCCTAAATTAGAATGGGACAGCAGAGTAGCCTACCATCATTGTCTATGACACACAGTAGTTCATTAATAAATATGTGATTGATTTGACCAGGAAAAATGTCATTTTGGAATGTGTAATGTCAGCTTGGAATTATTGGACTATAACAATGGCAAGAAGAAATAAGCAAAAAGAGAATAAATTCTGCCCTGTGTGCTATACATTATGATAAAAAAGAGCTTAGGAAAATAAACTGGCAAAAAGAGGATCAAATATTTTGTATTAGTGAGAAGATACTGTTCAACATGAAGGACAAAGCTTATGTTTTTACAAGTTAATGTTTTAATTTTCTTAAGATAAATACCCAGTAGTGGAATTGCTGGATCATATGGCAGCTCTATTTTTAATTTTTTGTGGCTCCTCTATACTGTTTTCCACAGTGATTGCACCAAGCCACATTCCCACCAACAGTGCATGAAGGTTCTCTTTTCTCCACATCTTCACCAATACTTGTTGTTTCTTATCTTTTTGATAATAGCCATCCTGACAAGTGTAAAGTGAAATCTCATTGTAGTTTTGATTGTCATTTCCTTGATGATTAGGAATGTTGAGCATCTTTTCATGTGCCTGTTATCATCTATATGTTTTCTTTGGAAACATGCCTATTTGGGTCATTATTTACAATAACAAAGACATAGAAGCAACCTGACTGTCCCTGGACAGATGAATAATTAAAGAAGATATACTCAGCCATTAAAAATGAATAAATTTTTTCCATTTGCAATAACATGAATGGACCTGGAAGATATCATGCTAAGTGAAATGTGTCAAACAGAGAAAGATAAATACTATATATTTTCACTAATATGTGCAATGTAAAAAATAAAAGAAATGAACAAATACAGCAAAACAGAAACAAACTCATAAACAGGACAAATTAGCAATTGCCAGAGGATAGAAAGTTGGGGAGATGGGTGAAATAGGTGAAGGGGATTAAGAGGTACAAATTACTGGTGATAAAATAAGTAAGTCACAGGGATGTAATGTACAGTACAGGGAATACAATCAATAATATTATAATAACTGATGCATAATCTATTAAAATATTGAATTACTATGTTGTATACCTGAAACTAATATAATATTATGTCAACTATACTCTAATTTAAAAAGCAAACAAACAAAAAAATTATCCTTGCAGCATCTAAAGAGAATGACAGCTGAAGCCATTTGAAAATTTGAGTAGAGTTATGTTCATGTTATAACCTTATAGAATAATCACTTGTTGAACCCTAATTTCCATCTTTTATATTTAAAAATGGAAAGGAAGGTATAGATGAAAACATAAATTTGTCATTTTGATGTTTTCCTCACTATAATATTTTCAGGCAGAGGTTTCAAGATGAATTTAAAACCAAATATGGAACATACCAGAAAATAAAAATGTATTTATATTTTTTTAAGCCTGCCAAAATTGTAGAGAAGCATAAGTCACCACCCAGTGGGTTTTTTGGGTTTTAGGGAAAAATGTTTTTATAATGCCCTAAGATACTATTCAAAATGTATTAAACCTGACAAAGTGTAGGTGAAGATGAATCAGAGGGAAACTGTCTGAGAAATGGTGTGATAATATTTTGCTAAGTAAAAAAAAAAAAAAAAGGAATAATCTATGATTGACACAAAACACACAAATTTCTGAATCAAATTATTCTATCAAAATTCCTGGACTTTAGTTTATGCTTACATGGCTTTAATTTCTGATTCTCACAGTTTAAAAAGTCTGGTTGCATTATGCTTAAAATACAAGTGAGTAATACTTGGGAGACATTTATAAAGCATCAAATGCATCAGTAAATTTCATCAGAAGACTGCTTCAACCCATTTCACTGGACAAAAAGATTGGTAAAAAATATTATTTTACATGGATATATTCTTACATTAACTATATAATTTGCCAAACCACACATGGAAATTTAAAAAGAGAAAAATATTTTTCTTTGACCTGAAAGGAGGACCACACATATACTTCAGTGAATTGAAAACAGCTGTGTACAGTCTTTGGCACAGGCAGATTTTTTGAAAGATTACATCTGTATGGTCAGTTTGGGTTTTGATAAAATCACCATTAATGTATTTATGTATAAATATAAAAATATGTTGCACTGTTTAAAAACATTTTTAAATGTTGAGACATCCCCTCCTTGAATTC
Source organism: Hippopotamus amphibius kiboko (assembly GCF_030028045.1). Classification (NCBI taxonomy): domain Eukaryota; kingdom Metazoa; phylum Chordata; class Mammalia; order Artiodactyla; family Hippopotamidae; genus Hippopotamus; species Hippopotamus amphibius. Next base: position 130,930,468 of record NC_080190.1, on the reverse strand, counting down.
AGTGTCCTCTTTTTTCTCCATTTTTTTCTTTCATTCTACTGGGTACACAACTTGAATAATACTGTTCAAATGCAAATAAACTTGAAGGAGTGATAAAACTATTGTAAACATTAAGAAAGCTTAACTCTATCCTTGACTGTTGAATTTACTAAATGATACTTTGCAAATACTTAATCCATATATTATTCAGTTGTCTTGTATAGTAAGATTAATAACTTTATTTACTGGAATTTTTAAAGAAGATATAAAAACTAAGTGAAATCTTGAGAAGATTTCTATATTTATATATTGCCTCTAATTAGAGTCAATATTTTCTCTTTTGCCAGAGCATGTTGCATTCTTGTTCTCTTAAAATATAATGTAATTTATTTTATTTTGGTAGCATAAACTGGGGTTAGTAGGCACAGAATTGAACAGGTGTAAAAGAGATGAATTTATCATATCAAAATTTTCATTTGTTATTCTTATTTGTGTAATGCCCTGTCAAGTGGCAACTTAAGGCAGCATGTGTTGATTCTGACTGCTAGGTAATAGTGATAAAAAAAATGTATTTATGAGACCCCACATCAGACATCTTCTGTGAATATAACCCTAAAATGTAACACAATAACCTGGGAATAGTTATGAATATCTAAAGATGCAGGAGGGACTTTCAAGTGATTTCCTGTTCTGATTTTTCCCTTAGAAAGGACTAAAAAGGACTAAAGATATCAATTCAATACATGTATTTTTTCTTAGGCATCAATTTTCTTGGAAATAAACCTGAGAAGTAGAAAAAACAATTTACTTTACACATGGATATTTGCTGTAAGAACTTTCCACCATGTTGGAAAGTGAATGGAAAGGTTAAGTAGAAGACGTGCATCATTGCTGTAATTTGTAAACTTATGTGATAACCTCATGTTGAATATTTTATGGAATAGAAGGTGAATGCTAGAGGGAGAAATGTCACTTGGAGATAAGGGAGATCATATGCTAAGAATGTGTATAAATATGACTGAGAACTAGCTTGAGTGTTTCTTTATTAATTGATAGATTGGTGTAACATGACGATGAAATAAGGAAGGTATCCTAGCAACCATATTTTCATAACAACTGTGGCCTGTAAGATTGTGATGACTGTCAGCCACATTTTATTAATTCAGGAGGGTGAGCAAGAATAATTTCAATTAATAAAACCTCTCTGCAAATAAAATATAATGTAGATTTGATTACACCTATGACCAGAATTTTTAAATTTATAAAACAATAGTATATCTAGATGAATAAATTATTTTAAGTTGATAATATTCCAGTTCTGGGTGGTAGTTAGACATTCTATCATCAATGTAGTTGGTATATAATCTGGAAAAAATCTTTTAAAAAATCCATAAAGATGTCAGTATTAGAAAATCTTTTTAATATGAAATATCAAAACATAAAAAGGAGTTTATTTATAAATTGATATTTCTATTTTTATTAGCTTTTATTATTTCAACAATACCAAAATGAAAATTACATGTCCTTGTTTTGATATTCTAAAAAATAATTTCTCTGTGGGCCTCTTCTTTCCCACATACTGAATTTATCCAAATACTATTTCTTTAGTGAGTTAAAATTGATTCAAGGAGTGCTTATTATGTACCTACTTTTTGCCTAAATGAAAGATCAGCATAACACGAACATAACACGAACATAACACGATCATAATACTTCTAAAAAATTTTTAGGTCTGCTATTTTTTCAATTTCTATCTCCTCTGATAGAAATAACTTGTCGTCCAGATCCTGTCAGAAAAACAGAAACTCTACTTGAAGTAAGTAGGAAAGGTTTTGATCCAGAGCCTTAGTGTTTATCAAAGTATTGAAAGAGATGAAGAACCGAGATAAGGAACAGCTACCACTAGACCTCAGTACCACTCTAAGAAGGTAGGAAGGTACAGACACTGCCAGAAACGTAAGGCAATAATCAGCATCCCCTCCAGCAATGAGACCAGTGATTCAAAAGAAAATACCTGGAGGCTGCTGCAAATATGTCTCATCTGCCCAAACCTACATAGAGTCCTATTGCAGCCAGAATGAGCATATGGCTTCTGCTACCTTTCTGCCTTTCAGGCTTCATCACTGCCTCTCACCTCTCATTAGAAGAATCATACCTAGAACTCTTTTGACAGGACAACTAAGAAATCTAGTCCTCAAGCTTCCAGGCTGTGCAACGTAAGGAAAAGCTAGGGTGAAGAGAAATGGCGCCGACTTCGGACAATCTGGCATCAGTATTAAGCCAGAGAACTTTCCTCTGGAACCAGTGTGCCAATTCCAAACACAACAGAGAAACTGTAGGAGGGATCTCTAGCTTGAAATGGTCTTTGGTATTTTAGTAACTATAATTAAAGAAATAAACAAAAGATATTGGGTGATACCTCTCCAGTTATATCAGTATTATTACAATAATTTTGTCTGTGCTTTAATAAAACAATATTTATTTTGTGTTTTCAGTAAGATAACAATATAATTATTAATCTGAATAGATTCTTGGAAACTTGGAATCATTTAACTCTAATTGGAGTTAACTGACTAATTGGATTTATTATTGATATATAAGAAGAATACGTTATGAATACTGGAGATATTTTCAAAAGCAATCACAAAAGTGAACATAGCACTAGCTAACTGGCAGAATTAATCTTTAACAGTAACAGCTCTCATAATACATTTTTAGGTTTGGATATCAGGTGCTCTTACTGTTTTCCATGTTCCCCCTCAGCAACTATGGAACAATTGATGAGTTGGATAAATGAAAGAATAACAGTTTTCTGAGACGCACTTGGTTGTGATGATGCAAACAGATCTCTCTCTAGACAGAGAGGTGTCTGTCATTTTTACTATTTCATGCCAATGCTTAGGATGGTGCCTGGTACATCTAAAAAACCCAGTAAATATCTGCTGAATAATACATGACTAGTATTTATTTTATTACATTTAACTCACATATCATTTTAGAAGTTGTATCTTTTTTCTTAGAGAAACACATTGTCATAGAGGAAGGAACTTAAAAACTTGCAATTTTCAAACCTTTGATTATTATTTAATCTGGGAGTATAAAGAGGTTCATTGTACTTTTCTCTCTATTTTTGAGTATGTTTAGATTCTTTCTGTGTTAATTTTCTTTTAAAACATTATCCTAGGTGACTTGATGCTAACAATCACAAAAACCATTCTACTGAGTCAATAGATTGCTTTCACGTGTACAGTCTTCAGTCAAAGAGTCTGATACTGGCCTCATATTCAAGCTCTAGCCATGGCCATATAACTGCCTGCAAGGCATATTTCTTGTTAGCTCATCTTCACTTTTCTCTCATATATAATCTGTCAATAATAATATCGCTGAATAGGGCTCTCTTTGTGTGTCTTATACAGAATAATACAATAATATGTCAGCTATCATTTCTATATTCTATGTGGCAGGAATCATGCTTTAAATATTTTATTTCATTTAGTACTCACAATAATCTTATGAGGTAGGTTCAAATACTATCCACAATTCACACAGAAGAATTGGAGATGTTGAATCAGTTGCTCAACAGTTATTATATTACAGAGCTGTGGTTTAAACTCAGGACTGAATCCTTCCAATCAGTAATAACATAGTCTCAGTAAAAAAAAAAAAAAAAAAAAAAACGGTAAATTGCACTATCCTAAACCCAGGGAAAACATTGCTAAGTAGGAATTGAATGACTAAATGACTAAATTAAATCCTTTAATACCAGTAAAAGTAGCAGATATATAGTCAAGCTTTAAAATATATAGATTGGCATAAAACTCTAAGTATTAAGTGTTGCTATAGTCTTTGATTCCATGTACATCATTAGAAATGTGATACAAGAGCTTTGAACAAAAAGTTAAGAATGTGTATGTCTGTGTTTGATATTAAGAATATGAGAAAAACATTTCCAACTAGATTTTCTTTTAAAACTAACTTTTTCTCTTTATTTTTTCTCATTTTAAAAGTACTTTTGGTTTGATTTTCAAATCTTGAATTTCTGATAGTAGAACTTGGGAATATTCTGAATTATTTTATTTTTTGTTGGCTCTGATCAGAATATTTCAAGTTGCTTTTTATATTTCTGAAAGTGTCTGACAAATTTAAGACAATGTATGGCAGTAGTTTAAATGCAAGTTTGTTTTTTGGAATGTTCCTGAGAAATGATTTTAAATTCTAGACTTGCTACTTATTGTTTAGATAAGTATCTCCTGACTCAAAACAAGGTCAGTATATGTAAACCATATCCACATATAATTTTTATAAATCTTTTTAGGCTATAATTCATCTTCCCCTCCCAATATTTCTCAACTGAAAATTAATACCACGTGATACATGGTTTATGTATTCAGCATAATTTGGAAGTGCTGGTGAGCAGAATAAATATTAGAAGGGTAGTGACAGAACAGAACAGAGAAAGAGAAGTCTGAGTGGTCCATAATCTGTGTGAAGAGCCCCCACTTGGCTAGAAATTCTTTGCTGCCTCATTAAGAAAAAAGAATAGGACGAAACTATTTTCAACATTAAATTTTAAAAATTAAACTTTTCTAAATTAGTGTTACAACTTCTTCTGAGAGCAAATTTTAAAATGCTTCTTATCTAATTATAGCAAAATAGCTATTTAGAAAATAGACACAGAATACCTCCCAAATGGAAAACAAACGCCCCAAAATAAAGTCATCTGTTTTTTCCAGTTGACTTTGGTTAGTACTACCATTCCAATCATCCTTCAAATCCACAGGGAACTTTGATCCGTTGACCCACCAGTGTCTAAGGATCCTCCCAGTCAAGCTTAGGTCACAAGGTCCGAGGATCATGACCTCTCCTCTGCAAACACAGTCAACCTTGCCCTTCCCTTGTTCCTTAGTAACCTTCTGGTGAAATCACATACTCAACTTTCTACCATTTAATGCCTGCCTCCAGGTGGCTGAAAGTTGATGAAGAAAATCTCACAACCACAAAGACTGATCACACTTTAGTAGAATGAATGACAAAATTATCAAACAAGCACTAACGATTATCCTAAATTACACAGTAGGTATTTTTCCTCACTCTTCTAGACAATGATTTCACATTTTCTCCTTCTTCAAACTTTTGTGGTAAAACTCAGCTGATGATGTCACACTTTCTTAGTAAAAGAGAGCCAACCTGATGAGAATCAGTTCATCTTATACCCACAAATTTATTTGTTGGTTACTGTTTTATACCATCACTCACCTACATAAGGACTTCATTTTTGCAGTGATGCATTCTCACTCCTGCATCATCAGTTTTCCCCTCAGAAATGGGTCATTCCTAGAAGCACAACAGAGTATCTCTCATTCTAAAAAGAGATGTTAATTTCTCCCTTGGTCTCTTGAGCTCTTCCAACCACTGTCCCTTCTCTCTGCTCACCTTCACAACAAAACTCCTTGAAAGAGTTGCTTATGTTGTGTCTCTGTTTATGTTGTGTCTCTATTTTCTCATCTCCATCTTCCCTTCAGCTGACTCAAAGTTAGCTTCTATTCCCTTCCTTCCACTGAAAAAAGCACCAGTTTGTGTCCACCACAACCTCCACTCAATTTGGTCATGCTAGATACTTGAAGTAAATTCTAACATAGGTACTGTTAATATGTGCTCTGTCGATAAGGAAACAGGCTTAGAGAGTTTGCCCAAGGTTGCACACCTAGTGAAAGATAGATCCAGAACTCCAACCCAGGTAGTCTGACTCCAAGTTCTTCATTCTTAACTACGATGATGCAAATACATTCTTTAGGGAAAATCCCCCCTTGACATCTTCATCCTCCCCACCCCTAACCACCCTGCACTAGATAGAGAATCCCTGTTACAGGCTACCATATAACTGAGTATGTCTTTGTTCACAGTATATACATCACAGTTTGTAATTATATACTTATTTTTTTTATATTTTAACATCTGCTTTTTCTACAAATCTGTGAGATTCTGAAGGCAAAAGAAGGTATTACCTCTATTTTGGTTATTGTTATCTCTAGTATGAAACAGATTTTTTTTTAATCTTTATTGGAGTATAAGAGCTTTACACTGTTGTGTCAGTTTCCACTGTACAACAAAGCAAATAAGCTGTATTTATACATATATCCCCATATCCACTCCCTCTTGAGGCTCCCACCCTTCCTATCCCACCCCTCTAGGTCATCAGCAGTCATCGAGTTGATCTCCCTCTGTAAGGGAGTTGCTTCCTACTAGCCATCTGTTTTACATTTGGCAGTGTATAAATGTCAATACTACTCTTTCACTTTGTTCCAGCTTCTCCTTCCCCACAACCCCATGTCCTCAAGTCTGTTCTCTACCTCTACATCTTTACTCTTCCTCTACCACTGAGTTCTTCAATACCATTTTTTTTTAGATTACATATATATGTGTTAGCATACAGTATTTGTTCTTCTCTTTCTGACTTACTTCACTCTGTATGACAGACTCTAGGTCCATCCACCTCACTACAAATAACTCAGTTTCATTCCTTTTTATGGCTGAGTAATATTCCATTGTATATATGTGCCACGTCTTCTTTATCCATTCATCCGTTGATGGACATTTAGGTTGCTTTCGTGTCCTGGCTATTGTAAATAATGCTGCAATGAACACTGTGGTACATGTATCTTTTTGAATTATGGTTTTCTCTGAGTATATGCCCAGTAGTGGGATTGCTTGGTCATATGGTGGTTATACTTTTAGCTTTTTAAGGAACCTCCAAACTGTTTTCCATAGTGGCTGTACCAATTTACATTCCCACCGGCAGTGTAGGAGGTTCCTTTTTCTCCACAGCCTCACCAGCATTTATTGTTCTTAGATTTTTTGATGATGGTCAATCTGACTGGTGTGAAGTGATACTTCATTGTAGTTTTGATTTGCATTTCTCTAATGATTAGTGATGTTGAGCATCTTTTCATGTGTTTGTTGGCCATCTGTATGTCTTCTTTGGAGAAATGTCTGTTTAGGTCTTCCACCCATTTTTGGATTGGATTGTTGGTTTTTTTTATATTGAGCTGCATGAGCTGCTTATATATTTTGGAGATTAATCTTTTGTCAGTTGCTTCATTGGCAAATATTTTCCTTCACTCCAAGGGTTGTCTTTTAGTCATATTTATGGTTCCTTTGCTGTGCAAAAACTTTTAATTGAATGAAAATGAATAAATTTAGTTGATCTTTTTAGGGCAAATTCTAATACAAATAATGTACATGCAATAGGTCCCAATATTACAGCCCAGTTAGAGTTTAGCCAAATGTGTAAACACCCATGTACTCATCATCCCACTCAAGGTTAAAATATTCTCTTTACCCTAGTAAGTTCCTTGATGCTCCTTTGCAATCAATACTCCTCATCCTACAACCACTGATCTGAAGTGTTTTACTGTCACTAAATTTTGCCTGTTTAGATTGAAATCATGCAATTGAAATCATGTATCTTTTGTCTCACACATTTTCTGCTTAACATTTTATCTGTAAGATTCTTCCATGTTTTTAAATATGTCAATAGTTTGATGCATTTTATTTTTATGCAGTATACCATTGTATACATACATGACAATTTGTTTATGTGTTCATCAGCTGATGGACATTTGGGTTGTTTTCAGTTTGTGCTATTGTGAATAAAAGTAATATGAACATATGAATATTTCTGTGCACATAAACCTTCATTTCTCTTGGGAAGGTGCCTAGTAGTGGAATTGCTGAGATATATTATCTGTATGTTTAACTTTGTAAGATACTGCCAAACTGTTTTCCAGGGATGTGTGACAGTTACAGTTAGTCCATATTTTTACCAACACTTTTTGTGTTGCCGGTCTTTTCATTTTAGCCATTCTAATTGGGTATGAAGCAGTATCTCATTGTGGTTTTTAATTTGCATTTCCTAATGGTTAATGTTATTAAACAGCTTTTCCTGTGCTTACTGGCTTTTGTGAAGTATCCTCTCAGATCTTTAAAAGCCATAAGATTTCATGAAATCATCTATAGATTAAATGAGAACAAAGGATGGAGACTTGGAGCACTCCAACATAAGAGTAAAATGTGAATCTATGTGTTCACGTCGAAATTTAAGGTGTTTCTATAATTGGAAAAGTTTGTGAAGGTTTTTTTTTTTTGTATTTTTTACTGTATTTTACATAAATACTACGTGACCTTAATAAAAGTGACCTCAGATGCTTGCAGTATTTTTTCGTGTGTGTGTGATCATTTAGGCTTAGTAGACCATTTATGGATTTCTGATTAGCTTGCTATGCCTTGACTCATTCCTGATAAACTGTGCTTCTCCTCAGATATATTAGCCCATTATTAAATATGAAAAGTAGGATACATGCATTTCTACAAGTATAACCCCAGGAAAATGTTTAACCAAACATAAAATTTATAACTAGAAAGAAAAGAATGTTTTCCTTCTTTCTCCCCTTCACTCAAACTGATAATGTTAAGCAATCAGAAGCATTGATTGATAAAACAATACATAAAAATCACAGTACTCAAAACTGTAGGCCATTAATAATTTGTACAATATTAGTGAGTTAAAGCTACAGCTACTCAGAGATTAGCTTTCCAGAATTCCTGGGCTCTGAGAACAATTCCCTTTCTAAAAGTAACGAAATAAAACACAACAAAACAAAATCCTCTGCTGATAAATAACTCGGATCAATGAACAGAGAGCCAAAAAGGGGCAAACCCTTCTTTTATCAGTTCAAATGATGGTCTAAAAAGAAAGTGCTGCAATGTCTTGCAACGACTAAAGCAGTACCTCTATTTTTTTCACATGGTTCACAGAGGGAATAGCACATAAGATATCTAAAGGCCCATTGGGGTACTTAGCACCTCACTAATTGTCAAGCACTGTCCTGAGGGTTATCTGGAAATTAACGCACTTGATTCACTTGATAATCATAAGATTTTTACAACCTTTCTTTACAGGGAATAAGGAAAGTTATGTCACTTTTTCAAGATCACAAAAGTAGTTAATGATGGAGCTGGGCTTCAAAACCGTGTCTCTCTCACTCCAAAGACCTTGCACTCAATCATTAGGTTGTAACAATTTGTTGAGGGAAGGATAACTGTTTATTAGCTATATCACAGAAGAGAAAGTACCTTGGATGGGCTAATAACAATCTGCCTGGATCATCATGGGGAGTAAAGCAGGAGAAGAGTATGATTAGAAAATACCACCAGCATTATGCTTATTTTGTCCATGAACATGGGATGGTTACTGTGGATTAAAATCCATAATAACTCTGCTGTATAAAGTTGACTACAACACGGTCCCCAGTCACAATGAATTTATACAAACTATGAAGGCTTTGAAGATATACAAATCACTATGTTCTAATAACTTGAGAGATGATTCCCATTACCAGTCTAGCGAAGTTACAAAGTAAAACAAAAGAGAGGGAAGTATGGAAACCTATGTAATGTCAAGTAGAAATGCAACACATCATAGGATATTCCAGAATTCATTATTAAACAAATATTTTTGTACCCACTATATGTCAATCACTCCACTAAACTGTAGACATAATTCTCTCAAATAATAAAGAAAAAAACCTTGAAAATTATGATAACCTTAAAAGAAGAAACAGTCATTCATGCACAGGAAGATCTCTGTAACATGTTGAAGGATCAATATAACAATGAGTAATTTGCCCTGTATAATACCAGAGTCACTGAGTGTTATTGTCTAGTTCTTTGGTAGATGCCAAAGTATACAAAGCTATGGTGTAACACCATATATTTTGTTTTAGTCTGTTTGAGCTGCTATAACAAAATACCATATTCTGGATAGCTTAAAAAAACAAACATTTCTCACACTTCAGGAGGCAGTGAAGTCCAAGCTCACGGTGCCACAGATTCAGTGTCTGGTGAAAGCGTGCTTCCTGGTTCATAGATGACCATCTTTTCACTATGTCTTCACATGACAGGAGGGGTGAGGAATTTCTCTGTGGTCTCTTTTTATAAGGGAACATATCTCATTCATGAGGGCTCTGCCCTCATGACCTAATCATTTCCCAGAAGCCCACCCTCCAAATCCCATCCCATTGGGGACTGGGTTTCAACACATGAATTTGAGGAAACATAAAAGTCTATGGCATACTCCATCCATCCAAATTAGACCATCTAATTCTTTTCTGTTTTAAGTAGTCAAATGATCCAACTGATCCAAGTCAAATGATCCAAGAATTGTCTCTCTCTACCACAATGTTTACCAAAAAGATTAAGAATCTTTGAATAGCAGTTGTAGTCAAAGAAGCAGTAGCAAAATTATTATTATATCTTGAAGTATTTACTCTGTGCAGAGAGCTGTACCAAATATTTTGCACCTGTCTACACTTACAGCACTTATAGAATAAACTTTGTAAATTTTAACTAATCTTCAAGCATGGTCTATGTTCTGAAAAAAATTTTAGATGGATAAAACCTGGTCTGTTTTGGAGATAAGTGCTACATTCTGGCTGGAACTTAGTGAGTTAACCCCAAGCCATCTGGAACATTCAGCTGTTCCAAATAACTCATTTCCAGGGAGTTCTGTAGAGCTGAGGACTTACTGTATGAGTTTTCACATAATGTGAATAGAAATGTGACTATCTGTAACATTTAAACACTCACAATTTCCATAAATGAAAGAAAGTTCAATATGAAATTTGTCATGACTCAGTTTTTTTTCTCCCTTCTCAGAACGATACTTGCATATTTTGGGGAGCTTTTGAATAGGTACCGCTGCAAAATGCAGTAGGTGACAGTTAAACATACGCTTCAGCATTTGCAGAGGATGAATCATGCTCTTTCTCAGTCATTTGGCTTTTCAAGATCTCTATTAAAGAAGAGATGCAAAAATTCTCTCGTGACTCTTTTATCAGTCATCAAACTTGTGGCTTTTAGAACACATTGGTTTTCAGCTTTTCATGAAGCACCTTGAAACAGCTTGCCATGGAAATGGAAAAAAGGAAGGCAGACGCCTGGAAAAGAAAATTTTTCTTTTAGTTAACATATCACAGAATAGGCCCTGTGCCCAAACTTGAGAATTCAAAATTCTCATTACATCAAAAGGAGTTTTACTTTCTTTCTTTCTTTCTTTTTTTTATAAAGCTGCTGGATTAGTCCTTATATTTGAATAAAAATTTCACTTGTGTTCTTGCTATTTCTTTATTTTTTGTTTGTTTGTTTTTGCACCTTTGTTTTGTAGGCATTTTTCTTGTAAAATCTGATATCTCTTTTCATGGTCTCTCTGGATGTTTCCAGAAAGGTTAGATATAATGGGTTCCTAAGAAAACACACCCAATGGTGACTTTCTTATCATAGTTAAAGTGGTAGAAGACAGAGTTAGGACTGTCTTTCATCAAGGTAATATTTATAGCTAAGCGAATCAACATTTCAGCTCTGCAAATTCTAAATTTGTTGCCAGACAGTATCTGGAGATTGTTTTGTATGTTTTGATTAAATACAGATTCCATGAACTTTTTTCTAACAAAACCAGAATCCTGTGTTAGTTCTTATTCTTTGTTTTTTCTAGTTGTCTTGTGATAAATGAGATGTCTATTTAATGACTCACATCACTGAGTCTAAATAGTCTCTTTCTTCATAATCATAGTCATCTAAATTAACTTTTTCTGTAGTTTGTAATTGGACACACAGTAATGACATTTCAAATTTTAAATTATTAAAAATTAAAAATATATGCATATAGTTTTTATAATGAATTGATAAAATCTATAAAAAATTTCTTGGTAGAAACAAAGGTAGGAAAATAAGCAGTATTTTTTAAGCTGGTAAATTTTTTCCAAAATCATGCTTTTCTATATGTACATAGTGCCTATGTACCAGGAACTATGATAGATACTGGGAGTTCAAGTAGAGAACCTAAGCTGTGGACTTTGTGGTAAAATCAAATAAGACAAAAGTGAAACAATGAAGACTATGAAGTAAGATGCATACTAAGGAACGGGTTTTCATAGAGTGTACAAAGGGTGAGGCATGAGAGGTGGCATCCTAGAGGAGACTGTTTTAAAAAGAAGTAAGAACACTGGATAAATTATCTGACAAAATTATGAGCCAGAATAACAGAACAAGACTTTACAACAGATCTCCAGGACTAAGTAACCAACTACTGGTCTATGGAGGACCACTAGGAAAGCAAACTTCACAGTGGCTCTCTGAGGCAGATTGGGAATTATTGGGAAATAGAGTTCCTGTTATGGACAAGAGAATTTTCCCTTTGTTAAGGATAAAAGCAACAGAACTCTTTCCATAGGGTAGTCTCAGCCAAGAAGAATGTCCAACAGCTCCAAGCATACACAAAAAATACTGAGTGAGGTTTTAGAGGGAATAGAAATTAGCAAGTGTAAACATAGATTGTTCAAACCATTGATTACTGAAAATGTGATACTTCATTCATACTTATAAGCTGTCATGGCGTGAAGGAAGACATAATCTAAAAATCACACACAAAGTGAGAACAAGAGGTAGTGGGGGTGGACAGTTAATTGGAGACAAAATTATAGTTGACTGTATGTGCCATGCTGAAATTCTTAATTTTGTCTATCACTTTGGATAATTTTGTCTGAACAAATTTAAATTTTTAAAAGATAATCATGACAGCAGTATAGAGAATGAATGGGGAGGAGACGAGAAGTCAGATTTGAGGGTTAGATTCTGAAGAGATAGAAGACTAGAAGGAAGAGTGTGTGGGAGAGATGAAAAGTCTCAAAATAGGGCAGTAGCTGTGGAAATGAAAAGAAGGAATAAAATAAGAGCCGTTTAGGAGTATGAATTAAAAGGACATGGATTGGTTGAATGTGCGTAGCAGGAGATATCAGGGAAAAATATAAAAAGAAATGTACATGGTTTCCAGGTTATGGCTTGGGCACTGGGCAATGCCAGTTACTAAAACAGTGATTACGGAAAAAGGAAAACATTTAGATGAAAGGGATGAGATTGGTCAGGACTTGTTGAGTTTTAGAGATAGATGGGTTATAAATATTGGTCTAGATTTCAGTCTGTAAGTTGAAGTTGAAAATATATAATTGTTGTTTTGCATAGAAATATTCCAACTAAGCTGCAATGCTATTAATTATGCCATATTTGGATCCCTGGCCAAATAGCTTAGTATTTATGAGAGAATGTTCATGGGAAGACATCATGGAAGACCCTTTCTAATTGGACTAGTTATTTTTCTTGATCATTGTGACTTTAAATATATGAAAGATTTAGAAACACATAAAGGGAAATTACTTCTAATGTGGTCTAGGTTGTTTGAACGAAAAATATTTGTGTCTTATCTTACTTGGCATATTATTACCACAAGCCAAGAAACATTTATTTCAAGAATTCTAGAATTGTTATGCCTGGTATGATCTGTTACAAAACTTCTCTGGAATTGGGCTTTAAGAAGTTAATCATACTTGTCTTTAAAACAAAATATTAATCAGGAAATTATGATGGTTAAGAGCAACTTTGTATCCCAGATCTCATTCTTAGTTGCTATATAACTTCTGTAAATTTTCTGGCATTTCTGGACCTTAATCTCATTATACGCAAAATTGAGGTGGCGATAGTATCTAACTCACAATGGTGTGTAAGAGATCAATTATAAAATAGGCTCAGCACAGTACCTCACATATTAATAGGCATCAAAAATGTTATCTGTCATTAATATACAACTTCATCAATAAAAATAATAAAAAATACAGTAAAATAAAGGTTAAAATGGAAACATGCAAAGAACAATTGAAATATGGTTGCCAATGGAGGGTAAACATCTTGAAATCAGGAATTGTGACTTATTCTTTTTGTTTGTGTATTATCTGAGCACACGGTAACATTCTAAGAAAAGATAAAAATTATAGCTAAAATATGAGAAGCACATTACTTAAAGTAAATTTTATTTTATTTTATTTTATTTTTGGGCACACAGGCTTAGTTGCTCTGCCACACGTGGGATCTTCCTGGAGCAGGGATTGAACCCGTGTCCTTTGCATTGGCAGGCGGATTCTTAACCACTGCACCACCTAGGAAGCCCAAATTAATTTTAAAATAATACAAAAGTATACAAAATTATGTTTTGGAATTAATAAAATATCACAAAATTCAAAAAGAAAAGAAGACAAGTATAAGAAAATAAGAATAAGTAAGCTGAAGAAAAATTGTGATGCTAAAGCTAATAGACTAAGAAAATAAAACTTAAAATATAAGTTAAAAATAAATAGAAGTATTTCAATAAGTTGTGCAAATTTTAAAAATACAAGTAAAATAAAAACACTAATTCTCCAGATTTTCAACAAAAATCTAACAAATGTTCATAATAAAAACTTTCAACAAATGAAAAATAAATATGAGCTTCCTCAGTCCAATAAAGGGCATCTACTCAAAACCCATAACTAGTTTTATGTTTAATGGTAAAAGACAATGTTTTCTCTCAAAGGTAAGGAAAAATATCATCTGCTTTTACTGCTTCTATTCAACATAGAAAAAAAAATGAAAGACTGCTAGATTGGAAAAGGAGGAAATTATTTCTATTTGCAGAATAGACATGATTTTATAAAAAGAAAATCCTGAGGAATTCACACACACGTACACATGCACACATACATGTGCTCGCATGCAAGCAACCCAAAACTATTAAAGCTAATAAAATAGTTCAGCAAGGTTAAAGGTACACGACCAATATATAAAAATTAATTCAATTCCTATATACTAGCGCTGGACAATCTGAAAATAAAATTTAATTTAATTTTTATAAACTTATAATTGGGTGAAAAAATATATTTAACAAGGAAGTACATAATTACACACTCTCAACAAAGTAAAAAGACAACCCAAACGTGGGAGATATTTGCAACTCATATATCTGACACAAGTATCCAAACTACATAAAGAACTCTTGCAATTCAATAATAAAAAGACAAATAACCTGATTAAAAATAGGCAAAAGCATGAACAGACATTTTTCCAAAGAAGGTACACAAATGGCCAATAAACACATTAAAATATGCTCAGTATCATTTAGTCATTAGGGAAATGTATCTCAAAACTACAATGAAATGCCACTTCACAGTTAATAGAATGGCTGTAATCAAAATAACAAAAACCAGGAGGTGTTAGTGAGGATGTAGAGAAATGGAAATCTTCATGTACTGTTGATGGGAATGTAAAAGGATGCAGCTGCTTAAGAAAAGAGTTTGGCAGTTCCTTAAAAAGTTAGACATAGAGTTATTGTATGGTCCAGAAATTCTACTCCTAGGAATACACTCAAGTAAATTGAAAATGTCTGTCCGCGAAAAAACTTATACATGAATGCTCACAGCAGCATAATACATCATAGCCAAAGAAAACAGCAGAAATGCCCATGAACTGATAAACAAACAAAATGTATCATATCCATACAGTGGAATATTATTCAGCCATAAAAAGGAATGAAGTACTGATAATGTAGCAACATGGATGAACTTGGAAAACATTGCGCAAAGTGAAAGAAACCAGATACAAAAGGCCACATTTTATATGTTTTCATCCACATGAAATGTGTAGACTCAACAAATACGTGGAGATAGAAAGTAGATTAGTAGTTGTAATGGTTAATTGTATGCATCAACTTGACTGGCATAAGGGTTGCCCAGATAGCTGGTAATCATTATTTCTGAGTGTGTCTGTGAGCATGTTTCTGGAAGAGATTAGCATTTGAATCATTAGACTGAGTAATGAAGATCGCTCTTGTTAATGCAAGTGGGAATCATGCAATCTGTTGAGGGACTGAATAGAACAAAAAGTTGGAGGAAGGGTGAATTTTCTCTCTGCTTGAACCGAGTCATCCATATTCTTCTACCCTCAGATATCAGCACTCCTGGTACTTAGATCTTCACATTCAGAGCAGGCCTCCAATTCTCAGCTGTCAGATTTGACTGAAACAAAACCACCAGCTTTCCTGGACCTGGACCTTGCAGATGGCAGATTGTAGTACTCCTTGGTCTCCATAAATCACTTGAGCCAATCTCTCATAATAAATCTCTTTCTATATATCTATATCAATCTATCTATCATCTATCTATCTATCTATCTATCTATCTATCTATCTATCTATCATCTATTGTCTCTATCATCTATCTATCTATCTATATCTATCTATCATCTATCTATATCAATCTATCTATCCTATTGGTTCTATTCATCTGGAGAACATGACTAATGCTGTGGTTCACAGGAATTGGTGGGAGGGTGAAATAAGTGAGTGCTAACAAGATTTCTTTTTGGGGTGACAAACATGGTCTGGAATTAAATAGTGGGGATGCACAACCTTGTAAAATCCACTGAATTGTGTACTTAAAATGGGGAAATTTATGGTATATGAGTTTATCTCAATACATTTTTGAAAAATATGTATTAAGTAAAGATCTTAAAGTAGGAGGTGTGGCCCAGATGGTGGAATAGAAAGACCCTGGGCCCATTTCCATCCATGGGCACACCAAAATTACCACCATTTACAGAGCAGCTATCTATGAGAATGACCTGAAGACTAACAGAAAAGATTTTTCACAACTAAAGATATAAAGAAGGAACCACAATGAGATGGATAGGAGGGCAGAGATGTGATACAGTCAGGACTTGCATTCCCAGGTAGGTGATCTGAAAATAGGAGGGTAATCATAATTGTAGGGGTTCTTCCCAAGGAGTGATGGGTCCAAGCTTCACATCAGGCTTCGCAACCCAGGATACCTACACCAAAGAGACAAGCCCCCAGAACATCTGGTTTTGAAGGCCAGCAGAGCTTGCATACAGGAGAGCCATAGGACCACAGGAAACAAACACTCCACTCTTAAAAGGCACATGCAAAATCTCACAAGCTCTGAGTCCCAGCACAGAGACAGTAATTTGAAACAAGTCCATGTCAGACACACTTGCTGATCTTGAAGAGTCTTCCAGAGAGGCAGAAGGCACCTGGAACTCTGCCTGAGGACATAGATGCTGGTAGCAACCATTTGGGGGAGCTCTTTCTACCATGAGGACAATTGTGTTAGCAAGCACTATTTTGGAGTCTTCCCTCTAGTCCTCCCACTGATCAGCAAGTGAGCATTAGTCCTGGGAGCCCAAGAACTGAGCAGCCAGCTGCACTAAGAACCAGGGCCTGCCTACCAATAGGCTGGCACCAGCCCTGGCACTTCCAAGGCTATGCAGCCAGCCATGGCAGGGCCTGATCCAATGTACCAACAGACCAGCAGCAACCACAGGAAGCAAGACCTCATAGCCAGCTGGTCCAGGGGCCACTCTTGCATACCAGCACTCCCACAGTAGTCAGCCCGATGACAACAGAAGGGCCCACTCATTGCACACAAGGGACACCCTTGAGCATATGGTTATGATGACTAGAGGGAAGTGTGTTCTGGGACCCATAGAATGTCTCCTACATGAGGCCATTTCTCCAAAACTGGGAAACATAACCAACCTAACTAATACATAGATATAAACAGAGAATTAGGCAAAATGAGAAGACAGAAGAATACATTCCAAACAAAAGAACAAGACAAAACCCCAGAAAAAGAACTAAGAGAAGTAGAGATGAGCAATCTACCTGATAAAGAATTTAAGGTAATGGTCATAAAGATGCTCAACAAACTGTGGGGAAGAACGGATGAACACAGTGAAAAGTTTAAAAAAGAGTTAGAAAAAATCAAGAACTAAACGCAGCTGAAGAATACAATAACTGAAATAAGAAATACACTAGAAGGAATTAACAGTAGATTAGATGATATAGAGGAATGGATCAGTGATCTGGAAGACAGAGTAGTGGCAATCACCCAAGATTAACAGAAGAAAGAAAAAAAATTAAATGAGGATAGTTTAGGAGACCTCTGTGACAATATAAAGTACAGTAACATTCACATTATAAGGGTCCCAGAAGAAGAGAGAGAGAAAGGGGCAGAAAACCTATTTGAAGAAATAATACCTGAAAACTTCCCTAACCTGTGAAAACATAGGGTCAAGAAGTACAAAGAATCCCAAATAAGATGAACCCAAAGAAAAGACACATTAAAATAAAAATGATAAAAATTAAAGAGAGAATCGTAAGAACAACTAGAGAAAAGCAAGTAGTTATGTATGAGAGAACTCCAATAAGACTGTTAACTGACTTTTCAGTAGAAACATTTCAGGGCAGAAGGGAGTGGCACAATATATTCAAAGTGATGGAAAACAAAACAAAACAAACAAACAAAAACAACTATAAACACTCAGTATCTGATCTTACATTTAGGTCTTTAATCAATTTTGAGGTTATTTTTGTGTATAGTGTTACAGGAAGTCCTAATTTCATTCTTTTACATGTAGCTGTCCAGTTTTTCTGGCATCGTTTATGGAAGAGACTGTCTTTTCTACATTGTATAGTCTTGCCTCCTTCATTGTAGATTAATTGACCATAGATGCATGGGTTTGTTATTGGGCTTTCTATCCTGTTCCATTGATCTAAATTTCTGTTTCTGTGCCAGTACCATACTGTTTTGAAGACTGTAGCTTTGTAGTATAGTCTGAAGTCAGGGAGCCTGATTCCTTCAGCTCTGTTTTTCTTTCTCAAGATTGCTTTGGCTATTTGGGATCTTTTGTGTCCCTATACAAATTTAAAAATTTTTTGTTCTAGTTCTGTGAAAAATGCCATTGGTAATTTGATAGGGATTGCATTGAATCTGTAAATTGCTTTGGGTATTACAGTGATTTTGAAAACATTGATTTTTCCCATCCAAGAACATGATATATCTTTCCATTTGTTGTGTCATCTTTGATTTCTTTCATCAGCATTTTATAGTTTTTGGAGTACAAGTCTTTTGCCTCCTTAAGTAGGTTTATTCCTAGGTATTTTATTCTTTTTGATGTGATGGTAAATGGGATTGTTTCTTTAATTTCTCTTTTTGATCTTTTATTGTTAGTGTATATAAATGCAACAGATTTCTGTATATTAATTTTGTATCCTGCAAATTTACCAAATTCATTGATGAGCTCTAGTAGTTTTCTAGTAGCATCTTTAGGATTTTTCTATACATAATATCATGTCATCTGCAAACAGTGACAGTTTTACCTCTTTTTTTTTCCAATTTGGAGTCCTTTATTTCTGTTTATTCTCTGATTGCTATGGCTATGACTCCCAAAACTACCTTGAATAAAAATGGCAACAGTGGATATCCTTGTCTTTTTCCTAATTTTAAAGGAAATGCTTTCAGCTTTTTACTGTTAAGCATGATGCTAGCTATAGGCTTGTCATATATGGACTTCATTATGTTGAGGTATGTTCCCCCTACATCCACTTTCTGGAGCGTTTTCCTCAAAAATGTGTGTTGAATTTTGTCAAAACAGTTTTCTGCATCTATTGAAATGATCACATGGTTTTCATTCTTCACTTTGTTAACATGGTGTATCACACTGATTGACTTGAGGATATTGCATCCTTGGGATAAATCCCACTTGATTATGGTGTATGATCCTTTTAATGTGTAGTTGGATTTGGTTTGCTAGTATTTTGCTGAAGATTTTTGTGTCTATGTTCATCAGTGATATTGGCTTGTAATTTTGTGTGTGTGTGTGTGGCATCTTTTTCTGGTCTTGATATCAGGGTGACAGTGGCCTCATAGTATGAGTTTGGGAGTGTTCCTTACTCTGAAATTTTTTGGAAGTGTTTCAGGAGAGGTGTTACATATACATTGGAATATTACTCAGCCACAAAAAAGAATAAAATAATGCCATTTGCAAATAACATGGATGGAACTGGAGATTATCATACTAAGTGAAGTAAGTCAGAGAAAGATAAATATCATACAATACCACTTATATGAGGAATCTAAAAAAAAGTAAAGACACAAATGATCTTCTTTACAACATAGAAACAGACTTACAGACTTAGAAAACAAATTTATGGTTACCAAAGGGAAAAGGTAGGGTGGAAGAGATAAATTGGGGGTTTGGGATTGACATACACATACTACGATAGTTAAAATAGATAACCAACAAGGACCTACACTATAGCCAGGGAACTCTGCTCAATAGGCTGTAATAACATAAATGGGAAAAGAATTTGAAAAAGAATATATATATGTAACTGAATCACTTTGCTGTACATCTGAAACTAATAAAACATTGTAAATCAACTATAGTCCAATATAAAATAAAAATTTTAAAAGAATAGTTTAAAACAGTCTACAGTTTAAAAACAGTAAAAACATTTTCATATAATAAACACATTTATTTCCAACCACCACCACCAACAACAAATATTCTATTCAGCAATGCTATCATTCAGATTTGAAGGTAAGAGCAAGAGTTTTAGAGACGAGGAAAAGCTAGAAGAGTTCAGTACCACTTTTGGCTTTACCATAAATGTTAAAGGGGCTTCTCTAAGTGAAAAATGTAAAGATCACAATCAAATATAACAATTAAAAAAGGAAAAAAACTAATTGGTTTAAGCAAATGTACAGTAAAGGTAATAGATCAATCACGTTTAATGACAGTAGGAAGGTTAAAAGATGAAAGTAGTAAAATCATTTATATCCACAATAAGTAGTTAAGGTATACACAAAACAAGAAGATGTTAATGTGATGTCAAAACATTAAATGTTACATTGGAGTAAAAGTGCAGGGTCTTTAGAATGCATTCAAACTTAAGAGATCATCAATTAAAATAATGACAAATATTTATTATATTTATATACATTTATGTGAGCCATTGTAGCCACAAGCCAAAAACCTATAATAGATACACATACACAAAAATAAAAAGGAATTCAAACACAACACTAAATATAGTTATCAAATCACAAGGAAAGAGAACAAAAGAAGAAGGAACAAAAAAGAAGTACAAAAACAACCCAAAAACAATTAACAAAATGCCAATAAGCACCTACTTATCATTACTTTAAATGTAAAAGCACTAAATGCTCCAACCTAAAGGCATACAGTAGCTAAATGGATACAAAAATAAGGTGTATATATATATATATATATATATATATATATATACGCTGCCTACAAGAGACTCATTTCAGATCTAAAGACACACACAGACTGAAAGTTAGGGGACAGAAGAGGAATTCCATGCAAAAGAAAAGAAACAAAAAACTGGGATAGCAATAATTACATCAGACAAAATAGACTTTACAACAAAGATCATAACAAGACACAAATAAGGATATTACATAATGATAGGTGATGGATCCAGCAAAAAGATATAATAGTTTTACATATATGTGCATCCAAGATAGGAGCACCTAAATATACAAAGCAAAATTAACAAATGTAAAGGGAAAAACTGGAAATAACAGTCATGATAGTGGACCTTAACACCCCACTTACATCAATGGACAGGTCATTCAGACAGAAAGTCAGTAAGGAAACACTGGCCTTGAAGGACATATTAGACCATATAAGCTAATAGAACATCCCAACCAAAAGCAGTAGAACACACATTCTTTTCAAGTGCACATGAAGCATTCTTCAGTATGCTAGATCACATTCTCAGCCACAAAACAAATCTCAGTAAATTTAAGAAGACCGAAATTGTACAAAGCATATTTTCTGACCACAACACTGTGAGACTATAAATCAACTGCAAGAAAAACTTCATAAAAGGCAAATATGTGAAAGCTAAACAACTAATGGGTCACTCACTAATGAAATCAAAGAGAAAATTAAAAAAAAAAATACTTGCAGACAAATGAAAATGGAAACACAATGATACAAAATCTATGGGACACAGGAAAAGCAGTTTTAAGAGGGAAGTTAATGGTAATAAAATGTACCTCAGAAAAGAAGAAAAATCTCAAATAAACAACATAAATTTATGCCTAAAGGCAGCAGAAAAAGAACAAACACAAATTTAGTAGAAGAAAAGAAATTATAAAGATCAGATCAGAAATAAATGAAATAGAAACTAAAAGAAAATAGAAAAAAATCAATGAAACTAAAAGTTGGTTTTTGAAAAGATAAAAAATGATAAACCTTTAGGCAGACTCATTAAGAAAAAAAGAGAAAGGGCCAAATAAATAAAATCAAAATCAAAGAGAGGTTACAAGTGACACCACAAAATTACAAAGAATTGTAAGAGGTTACTATGAACAATAAAATGAATAAAGTAAAAGAAATGGATAAATTTCTAGAAATGTACTGTCTCCCAAGATTTAATCAGCATGAAGCAGAAACTGTGAACAAATTACCAGTAACAAAATTGGATCAGTAATAATAATAAAAAAAATCCTCCCCCCAAAGAAGTCCAGTGCCAGATGGCTTCATGGGTGAATTCTACCAAACATTTAAAGTAGAGTTAATACATATCTTCCTCAAATTATTCAAAAAAAAAAAAAATTGAAGATAAGAGAACTCTTCCAAACACATTCTATGAGGCCAGCATCACCCTGATACCAAAATCAGACAAAGACACCATAGAAAAAGAAAATTACAGGCCAATCTCACTGGTCAATATAAATGCAAAATTTTTAACAAAATATTAGCAAACCAAGTTTAACAATATATTGAAAGGGTCATACACCATGATCAAGTAGGATTTATCCCAGGGATGCAAGGATGGTTCAATTTTTGTAAATCAATCTATGTGAAACACCATATTAACAAACTGAAGAGTAAAAGTCACATGTTCACCTCAATAGATGCAGAAAAAGGTTTTGACAAAATTCAACACACATTTATGCTAAAAAACCCTCTCAACATACCAAAATATAATATGACAGACCTACAACCAACATCATACTCAACTATGAAAAACTGAAAACATTTCCTCTAAGATCAGGAACAAGACAGGGATGCCAACTCTCACTCTTTTTATTAAATATAGTATTCAAAGTCTTAGCCACAGCAATCAGAATTAAAAAGAAATAAAAAGAATCCAAATTGGAAAGAAAGAAGTAAAATTGTCATTGTTTGCAGATGATACTATTTATAGAATACCCTAAAATGCCACCAAGAAACTGTTAGAACTCATCAAGTAAAGTTTGCAGGATACAAATTAATATACACAATTCTATATACTAACAACAAACTATCAGAGAAACTAAGAAAACAATCTCATTTACAATCACAGAGAAAAAAAATAATATGCCTAGGAATAAATCTAACCAAGGAGTTAAAAGAACTGTACTCAGAAAATTATGAGACATTGATGACAGAAACTGAAGACGACAGACACAAATGGAAAAATATACTGTGCTCATAGATTAGAAGAATTAATATTGTTAAAATGAACACACTCCCCAAGACAATCTACAGATTCAATGCAATCCCTGTCAAAATACCAATGGCACTTTTCACAGAACTAAAACAAATAATCCTAAAATTTGTATGAACCTTTAATAGCCAAAACAGTCTAGAATAAGAAGAACAAAGCTGTAGGTGTCACATACTCTGATTTCAAAATATAATCTGAAGCTACAGTAATCAAAGCAGTATAGTCCTGGCACAAAAACAGACACATAGATCAATGAAACAGAGTAAAGAGCCCAGAAATAAACCCACACATATATGGACAATTAATCATCAACAAAGGAGGCAAGAATATAAAATGGGAGAAAGTCTTTTCAATAACTGGTATTGGGAAAACTGGACAGTTGCTTGCAAAAGAATCACACTGGACTGCTTCCTCACACCATATACAAAAAACAAACAAACAAACAAAAAAAAAACAAAACTCAAAATGGAGTAAAGGCTTAAATATAAGACCTGAAACCATAAATCTCCTAGAAGAAAACAGGTAATATGCTCTTTGACATGGGTCTTAGCAATATTTTTTTGGATATTGTTTCTTTTAGGCAAGGGTAATAAAAGCAAAAATAAACAAATGGGACTGCATCAAACTAAAATGCTTTTGCACAGTGAAGGAGACTATCAATAAAACAAAAAGGTAGCCTATTGAATGGGAGAAAATATTTGCAGATAATCTATGCAACAAGGGGTTAATATCCAAAATATATAAAGAGCTCATACAACTCAACATCAACAAACAAAAAAACAAACAACCTGACTTAAAAGTGAGCAGAGGTATAACAAAGGGAGATCAACTCAATGATGGGTGATGCCTTAGAGGGCCAGGACAGGGAGAGTGGGAAGGAGTTGTGGGAAGGAGGGGATATGGGGATATATGTATAAATACAGCTGATTCACTTTGGTGTACCTCAAAAGCTGGTGCAAGAGTATGAAGCAATTATTTTCCAATAAAGTGCCTGAAAAAAATAAATAAAGTGAGCAGAAGACCTGAATGGACATTTTTTCCAAAAAAGACCTACAGATGGCCAATAAACACATTGAAAGATGCTCAACATCACTAACCATCAGAGAAATGCAAATCAAAATCACTATGAGATACTACCTTGCACCTGTCAGAATGACTATTATCAAAAAGACAGCAAGTATTGGTGAGGATGTGGAGAATGGGGAATGCTCATACACTCTTGGTGGGAATGTAAATTGGTACAACCACTATGGAAAACAGTATGAAAATTCCTTAGAAAATTAAAAATATAACTATCATATGATCCAGCAATTCCAATTCTGAGTATTTAAAGAAAATAAAAATACTAATTTGAAAAGATCTATGCACCTCCAATCTTTATTGCAGCATTATTTATGATAGTCAAGGTATGGAAGCAAACTTCATGAGTAGATAGAGAAGCAGTAGTGTATATATACAATGGAACATTACTCAGCCGTAAAAAGAATGAAATCTTGCCATTTGAAACAAAATAGATAGACCTAGAGGGTTTTATGCTAAGTAAAATACATCAGACACAGAAAGACAAATACAGTATGATTCCTGAAGTAAACCTGAAAAGCAAAATGAACAAAACAGAAACAGACTCATAGATACAGAGAACAAACTGGTGGTTGCTAGAGGCGGAAAAGGCTAGGAGTCTGACTGAAATACATGCTGAATCCATATGTTGTACACCTGAAACTAAAGTAAGATCGTAAGTCAATTATACTTCAATTTTTAAAAAATATTAAAATATCACTTGTCTCCAGATACGGATTTTGCATCAAAGTAATTAGGCTTTAGGATACCTCACTTGCATGGATCCATCTCAGGCCTTATACGGGGATGCTGTTCAAGGAGTCATAAGTTTTTGTAAAGTTTACAAAAGTAAGATATTTAGTTACAATTGGTTAAGACAAGTCCCTTTCTACTACAGTTCCCTCTTCAACTCCTTTTCCTTGTGTTGGGTGGCATTGGCATAGCCATAGGATTTAGGAGATGAGATTAAAAGGGAGTTTAATTTATAAATATTACTGCTTTATGTACAGGCTACAATTGGCCTGAGATTTCAGAGAAAAATCTTAATGTCACATAAGTTCTAAGTAAGGTACTTGTTGTCTTCCTGGTATAAGAATGGCTTCCAGGAATACTCCTGTTGTGAACTGCCTAATTTACTCTGTGTCATGACCCAGAGCACAGAGCCAGAGATAGATTGATTGCAAATTGGAGGAGTCCTGTGATAGCAGACATTGAGAAGGAAGAGGGTAATGGAGGAGGAACAAGATAACAGAGCAGAAATCTCGTCTGTGGAAAATCCTTACAAATATTACAGCTCATATGTGAAAGAAAATTTATAGAGGGTTCCCATAGGATTTACATCATGTTATTATAATGATTTTGAACCTAAAAGAAAATGTTCTAAACTATTAGCAATATAAAAACAATAAAAAGAAATTTCAATCAACATTGCTGGAAGAAAAACAGAATTATCTTTCTATTCTTTCTACAGAAAACGATCGCACATTGTCCTATAAAGGGTCATTTTAAAATTTATAATTTATTGTCATTTATTTTTCTCATGGAAAATAAAAATGAACATTACTTATTAATTTTGTAATTTTTTATTGGGGACATAACCCCCTAATATCGCAGCTTTAGACCCCACAAAACCTGCATCTGCCCCTACCTGACTCTTAGCAAATATTAAGGATTGTACTAAAAGAGAAAAACATGTTCCTTCTGGAAACTACCAAGGAGGTTTCAGCTTTTCATTTTCCTGCCCTTTCCCGTGAGAAAAATGCCTGTCAGGACAGTGAATATCAAAGGCTATGCACACATGGGAGGAGTCAGTTCCTGGGGGTTGAATGACTGAGAACATACACAGGTAGCATGTTTACCACTCAAAACCTGACTTAATTAAGGAAAGAATACCAAAACATCAGCAAACTAGAATATCCCCTTTTTTTTCTGAGAGTTGAAGACCAGATTCCTGTGTCACCTTCATCCAAAACTGGAGGGAAGAAACTCTCTTCGGTTATTCTTAATCTTACTTTGCATATATCCTGGACATTTCACCAAGAATTTTAAATTTAGAAACTCTCTTCTAAAGTATACATTTGGTGCCTAAAATAATCTTGTCATCACAAATATTTTCAGCACTGTCCAAAATAACCTTTTCAATATATGTGTCTTTATTTTGCTTGTCAAAAGCTTTGTGGTTGTCACATATTTAAAAACCTGAATTAAGAAACTACAGAGGAATGTAGAAGGCAAGCACCCCCAGGTTTACCTTGGATATAGTTGCAAAACTGTCAGAGGAAAGGGAAAGGGGATAAACATATGATCCCACATGAACATTTCCGTATTATTACAGATGGTTCCCCAAAAAAAGTTTTGCTAGGGAAGTTATATTTACATATGAGAGAACTATTTAAGTGGTATTTATAAGGGTAGAAAAAGCAACATTTTTATGTTGTTCATTGCTTTGGGTCTTCGCATTAGTGAGAAATCCTTTAGAATACATGGTTCTTAGAGCATGAACTCAATGCAGATAACAGTGTGTGAGAAGCAAGCGCAAATGTTGAGAATATAAAGCATTGAGGCTTTCAAAGGTACAGCTGGTGGTGTTTCATCCAGGAGGTAAGGACTGGATGACAGATCTTCTAAGGCCAACAGTAGTCAGGGATACCTAATATCAGCTCAAGCTGAGAAACTACAAAGTCAAAAAGAATCCTCTGAACTTGTTTCCCTGAGTATTCAAGCTTTACTTAAAAGCTTCTGCTTTCCTAACTAAAAAGTTAGGATGGGGTGGAGTAGAGAAGGCAGGGAATGGAGTCAAATGTTGTAATGATATTCCTAAAGAGAAAATTCTGTCTCTCCTGCTTGCTTTTGTACAAGAGAAGTTCAAAAGGAAGAATGTCAGGAGTTTAGAAGCATAGATGTCTGAGTGACATGTTACACCATTTGCTGACTTATGGCATAACATTAAACCTCCAAGTATCTACTTCCATGCATATGACTTTAGAATGTGCCTCTCCTAGGTGTCATATTCAGAACCATAGTTGAAAAGAAAAGGGGGAAATTACATGTAAAGGTATAAGCAAAGGATCAGCTATTACTTCTAGAGGATGGGGAAAGATATCATCATGTGTGTCAGTTAATAAGAGGACACATGGAGAGAATACTTTCAACACTTCAATTTTAAGTCTTACCCCTTCGTACTTTCTTTGAATATTAATAACAAGCACAGCTTAAGGCACATGGATGTCACTCAGTACTCCTTAAACTAAAGCTTTGCAGCAAAATCTAAGGATCTGAGCTATTCTCACACAGACAGGAAAGAAATCTGATGGCTTTATCCTGTGAAACTAAGCCTTTAAAAGTGAGTAATACTCTTGGTTTCATGTTGCATGAAAAATAAACTACTCTTCTTATTGTAAAATAAGCAAAGTCCCCTCCCTTTTTGTTACATTAAATACAATGGTATCATTTCACTTCAGAAACAGCTATCATGAAAGTGGTCAAAAGGTATAAACTTCCAGTTATGAGATAAATAAGTAGTAGGGATGTAATGTACAACATGATGACTGTTTAACACTGCCGTACAGTATATTTGAAAGTTGTTAAAAGAGTAAATCGTAAGAGTTCTCATTGCAAGAAAAAAACATTTTTTTGTATCTAAATGAGATGATGGGTATTAACTAAACTTACTGTGGTAATCGTTTCACAATATGTGTAAGTCAAAATTATGCAGTACACCTTAAACACACACAGTGTTATATGTCAATCATATCAGTAAAATTGGAAAAAAATGGCTATCATATACCATGAGACTCTTAGGAAAGACAGAGGTAGAGTCGGCAAAATTAGGTTTTGTAATATTCTTTGTTAGCTCTCTCTTTTGAATAATCACTGTGACTTCATTTCCCCAATTTAGAAAAGATTGAGTTGTACTTTGACTTGCTCCTATTTTTAATCTACACATCCCATCATTTAAAACATGTTTTAATCAAATCAAGCAAAGATGTCTGGGGTGATTAGCCTGGGATTTTCATTCCTTGAATTCTCTTGGCTATGGATACTCAACTCCTCCTCTTTTACATTCCCCAGATACTGCTGATTTCTCCAGTTATAAGCCTTACATCGTTCATGTTTATTTCAGCTTGTTTGTGTGAAAGTTGACACCATACAGTGATGGAAATCACATTCCCAGCCTAAATGCTTAACATTTAACAGAGATTTTAACTGAGAGACCCAATGATGCCAACTGTAAAATAATCTGTCATTTCTAGGTGATCTGCTCTGTTTTATTAGAGTAAAGGTCAAAAAGTCCAAAATTATGTTTTGTAAAAGATGTCTTCCCATAATGTGGTTGTCAGAGAAGATTGATAAAACAGAAAATTTCTAAAAATTTGATTTTATTAGAAAAGAGAAGTATCGTTAAATTACTATATATCTCATATTTGTTGTTATTTATTAAATTGCTATTCTTCCCTTATTCTAGGTGGAGAGGAAGGATGTGAAATCATTACATGACAGTTTATAGACAGAAATGGAAGGGAGCATTTTTGATGTAAAACTGTTAATACCAAAAATGTGACTTTAGAAAGTTAAGAATTGTATTTTCTTAAGGGAAATTAATGTTTTTGTACCTAAAGTGATTGATTTAAATCTGCAAGCAAGGTTAATCATAAAACACAAAGCAAATAATCAATGAGTCAAATCCATACTGCAACATAGAGAACAAATGTGTAATGTTAGTTTATCAAATAATTTCCTTTGCATAATGATTATGAAACCATCCATGTGGCTCAGTTCTTGAGCCAGAGTTGCACTGGTGGGACTACTGGAGTCAAAGAAGCTTTTATTAGATTCCTCTCTAAAATCTGAGGAAGGTAATAATCTCCTCCCCAGGCATATTTTGCTTGAGTGTCCTATACCCCAAGTACATGTTCCACAGTAACCTTGTAATACAAACCAAGCCTCCTGATAGTCTTCAAGCACACGCTAATTCACATAGAAACAAACACTACAGCCTACTACTGCTAGGTTTCTTTGCAATGAACAGCATATTTTGTTCACTGGGGGAAAAGGCAGGAGGAAGCCTATTGTATTGTTAACAGTTATCTCCGAGTGAATAGAAGGAATTGCTTCCAAATGCAATAACAGAATTACTGTAGATTAGTGTAGCATTTGAGCTTGAGTGCTGAGGTAAAATTGTTTTCTCTATTGCATGACCATGATCTTGAAAGTTTTCATTTTATTCCAATAATGGAGATGCTTGATCACATACTGAGTCAGGTAAATCACAAAGCCGACTCTTGAGCAGTCCTGGGCAGGCCATAACTAATGCCATAGCTGAGGACTGCATTAACCACAATTCGGATGAATAAAATCCAACATGAGCTCATTTGATCTGGTTACAGTGCGAATAGAGACTTTATTCAGAAATACAATAATGCAACAACAACAAATGCTTCTGTTCTACATGGTAAACAAGAAGCCTATGTACTATTCATTGCAGCCTGCAGAACTTCATTACTAGGGACAGCACGCCCAGCTCATAAACACTAGGTATAAATGAAAGAAATAGAAACTTGTGAGCCCAGGGGAATGTTTATATACATTTGAGGATGAAAGAGCCAAGGGAGGGCAGCGCTGTAGTATCAATTACAATAACGAACATGTGGCTGCTTACAATTTTAACTTGGAACATGAAAAGGAATTGTGACTTGATGCAGTACATGAATAGCCTATAGCTTCAGCTTTGAAGTGAATGACCCACTTTTCCTTCGAGTACCCACTAAATTTGGGTAGCACCTTGCTTGAAATGTGATAAATTTGAGATCAGATCAAGCATTATGTATAAGGTTGAACAGAGACTATAACTTCACCCTTTAAAAACACATATCACCTTATGTTAGAACTAACTTAGTAAGAACCAGCTCTACGCTCATAAGCTTGTAGAGAAAGTAGGAGTCAACAGATGATAGATTTGAAATATTGCTAAGAAACAACCTCTATAGACAGGAGAAGAAAAAAAAATAAGCATGCAATTTCTTTAAAATAATCCCCAAATTCCAGGAAGATTAAAAAATATTAAATAACATGATTTTATTATTATCAGTCCCATCCCAATCAGTGTCCTATCTAACCACTCCACACTGAAAAGTTCTGTGGTAAGGAGGCTTACAGATCAAACCCACTGAACCTCCCAAGGTAAGTCAGAGAACAGAGAAATTTTTTAATGTTCTAATCTCAATATGCAAAAATATGGTTACCCTATTCTGCTGTTAGGAATCAGGGTTAGTTTTGATGGCATTAGAAGATAATAGAATTAGATGACCTAGAATTTCCAACTTCTATTTCTGGCCCCCACCTCTTTTTCCACATGAAACTCCCAAGAAACCATGTACCCAGAGGTGATGACAAATGCTAAATTTAAACATGCCTTAATTCCTGTTGGCTGGCCCCCAGTGTCCTGTCACAAAGCTCTCTGAACAGCTGGGCTGAGCACTTGGCTCAGTCCCAAGGCTCGAGAGGAGTCTCTGGACCCACTTGTCTCCATCTTAACTGCAGCTGCTCCCCAGGACCAGACCTGGCGCTTACAGTGAAGGAGGAATTGAAGAGCATTGCTTGTAGTGCCTCCATCAACAAGGAAGAGGTACATTTGACTCTACCAGTGTTTCTCTTTGACGAACCAAATTAGCTCCACCTTCTCTGAAGAGAGGATGGGAGTTGGGGAAAGTGAGTGAAAGAAAAGAGGCTCCAATGGAAATGGAGTGGTTCTTAGAGCTCCTCTCCTGTCTAGAGACTGGTAGCACCACATAGAAAACATGCTTAATTCAATTCCATAGACAGCTAAGTTCTGTGAGAATTGGAAAGGGGGAAGGGTAGAAGTAAAATACGGTTCTTGTTTTCAAAAGGACGCAGGTCTAGAAGGAAAGTAAGCTCTAATCATAATACTATGTAGAAATTGATTTATGTGTTTTTAAACCAACTTACATAGGAAATCCAAAGAGAGAGTCATTGCTTCTGCTATGAGTGTGAGGATAGTTGGAAATGGCTAAAGCAGAGACATCTGAGTAAGATATTGAAAGACAAAAAACAGCTGTAGCAAACTATTCAAAGGATGAAACAATGTCAGTGAAAGAGAATGGGGAGAAGGCAGAGAATGCAGCAAGAGTTAAGATAAGGAGATATAAAACTACATGGCATGTATGATGAGTTCTCTGGCTAGAGATCTGGAGGGCTGGGAAGGACAGGAGCGAAATATCTGGAAATGATTCAAGAAAGTGCATTGTTGCCAAATTTAGGAAGAACCATGAGTGTCCTGCTAAGAAATTAAGAGTTTTATCTTGGATGTTGATGGGAACCTTAGCAGAGAAATGACATATGATTTGGTCTGTGTTTACCAGAGATTATTCTGGCAACACTGTGAATGAATTGGAAGTGATGAAGATAAAGGTGGAAAAACGAGTTAGGAGACTAAAGCACCTGTTGAGGACCTAAATTGGGAAAATGGGAGGGATATTGGCTCTAACAATACTGATTGCTCAGCAGACAGTGAGATTGCAAAATAGGGCCACCAAAAATATTTTTGGAATGATTTAGGTTGGGAAGATTTAAGATTTTACAAGCCGTTGTGAATCAGCCAGTTGTTCAGAAAGTTGCCACTCACAGTTTCCTAATCATTTTTGTTACGAGAAGCATGTGTTTGTAAATTTTCTGGTTATGGTTCATTGTAAGGTTTGAGCCCACAGTAAAGAGCTTGACCAATTAACCCAAAAAGGACTAAAATTACACAGTGCCAGGCATGAAGTAGTTATTCGACAAATATTTGTTGAACCAAAATTTGTGAAATGATGATGATGCCTGTCTCACACACCACTGTCTTCAACTGAGTTCAAGCTGTGAAGTAAAACCATGGTTTTTCTCTCTTCCAAGCTTTAGCTCTCCTTTCTAAATGAGATTCTTAATGGGATATTATGAAAATAAGTGGAGAAACAAGTGTATTTTTTTCCACTACAACACAAATTGCAATATGCATGTTATGATTTTTTAGTTTTCTTGTATAACATGGAGGTTCACTAGCAGAATGGTCAAACACACCTCCAGTTGATTTGATTTGATTTTTAGAATGTATGCAAACATCACTGACATTCGTTCAATTCCATTGATCCGAATGAAATTCTATGTATGCATTAAAAAACAGGACACATTAATGAGTTACACAAATAATAAGTGAACATGTTCTGACAGTTTCTATGATAAACATTTTACATACATTATCTCAGTTTTACTCTAAAGTGGGTATTTTTATTAGACATAATTCTGATATGTAAAACTAAGGCACAGAGAGGTTAAATAGCATGCCCCGTGTCAGGTCATAGGAGAAGCTGATATTTGAGCCAGCCAATGGGATTCCCAATCCCATGCTTTTAATCCACAAAAATGCACTACACAATTTCATGCCTTATTTGCTATAAGATAGGATTCTTTTCTCTAGCAAGAC
This sequence comes from Hippopotamus amphibius kiboko, assembly GCF_030028045.1. Classification (NCBI taxonomy): domain Eukaryota; kingdom Metazoa; phylum Chordata; class Mammalia; order Artiodactyla; family Hippopotamidae; genus Hippopotamus; species Hippopotamus amphibius. Next base: position 130,897,712 of record NC_080190.1, on the reverse strand, counting down.
CAGATTAAACGAAAGTCCAGCAAAATTTGGATTTTTCCCATAAGGAAAACCTTCCTGTCTTTTTTGAACTCTATGATGTCAAATTATTCCAAAAATATTTTTGGTGCCCCTACTCTGCTGTCTCACTACCTACTGAGTAATCAGCATTGTTGGACCCAGCACCTCTCTCACTCTCCCAGTTCATATCCTTGACAGCTGCATTAGTCCCCTAGCTGGTCTTTCTATCTTTGTCACTTCCAATCCATCCTTCACAGTATTGCTAGAATAATCTCTGGTAAACACAGACCTGATATGTCATTTCTCTTCAAAACCTTCCATGGTTTCCATTATCATCAAAGCTTCTTCTCCTTTCCCTCAGCCACAAAGGAAATTCTCAGAAAATAACCTTCTTGGAGTTCTTTCATCAATTGAAATGGAAACCATAAAACAACAAAGTCACATAAATAAACAAAACCAATCATTTGTAAATTACAAGAAGACGTTTTAAGATTTCAGCCTTATTTTAGAAATTAAGAGTTTTACCTGTCACAGCACCCACATTTGGCCATGCAAGAGAGAAGCATTGTTTCTGCCAAAAAATAGACTGTTGAGAATGTCTGTTTGGAAAGCATTTTGATAATGTATTAGTAGTAAAAATTCTGTAGCTTTATCAGAGTTAACATATATGCTTTGAAGGAAAACAATAAAAAGATCTCTTAGAAAATGAGACTCTCCTAACTGAAAAAAAAAAAATAAGCAATTCTATATTGTTAAAACAGACATCAAACAGAAGGAAACAAATTTGGGATGATACCATATTCTCTGTTTACAATATAATTAAATTTTAAATGAAGAGATAATTTTAAAAGACTTACACATTTGGGGAGTCTAAAACTTCTAAATAACTCATAGGTCAAATTAGAAATTATGATAGAACTTAGAAAATATGTAGAACTAATGGTAAAGAAAATATTATATATCAAAATTCGCAAAACAAAAATCAAAATGGGTCTTAAAAGGAAATTGTGTGCAATTTTTTTCCAATTATTTCAAACAAATTTGAAAATGAATTAACAAATTTAACAGTTCAATGTTATAAAAATAAAGACAAAAGATAATAGTAGTAGAGATATAATAAAAAATAAAAATTAATGATATAGAAAGTAAAGGAACAAATAAAGATAATGAAATAGAAAAAATAGGTGATAGGGCAGACAAAATGATAATCTGTGTTTATTTTTTATAGATTAATAATATTCACAAACCTCTGACAAGGCTAATCATGTAAAAACAGAAATAATAGTATTAGAGAAAAATAAGAAAACTACAAACATGGCAATATTTTTAAAAATCTTAAATTAATTCCATGTACAATTTTATGCCAATAAATTTGAACATTTCAATGAGGGGCATTTTTCTTGAAGAATATACCCTAAAATTACAGAAAGAAATGATTATCTGAGTAAACCCATCTTTTGTCTTTAAAATAGATAGATATTTCTGCAAAAATAAATTTGCAGAAGTTTTAGAAGTGCATTCTCACACGCATTTAAACAGATAATTCCAATCTTATATTGACTGTTCCTTGTGGAAGAACCTGCTAATTATCCCCATTATCCATCATCCCCCTCAAATATTAGCTTGAGTACGGACACCCAACTAGAGATCACATTTTCCAGTGACCTTTGCAGCTTGTGTGGCTCTATGACTAAATTATGGCTAATGAGATCTGAATGGAAGTGATGTGTGTGATTTCCAGGTCACATCCTTTCAGGATGATATAATCTGCCATCAATTTCCTCTTTTTCCCCATCCCCACAAGCTGAAATGTCCAGGCCTGGTGTGGGTAAATCAGCTTTCATCTTTCACATGGTGACAAAAGGTTAGGAGATAGGCGAGCCACAAAATAGAAGAACGGTGGTCCTTGGATAATCTTGTGAAGCCCAGAAGCCTGTTTACTGCCTCTCTGTTGTTTGTGCCACTGTATTTTTCACTTTATTTTTAGAACATCTTGTTCTGCATGCTTACTAGTATACTTGGTAACTTATTTTATGAAGCTAGAATAACCTTGATTCTAAAATCAGATTAAAAGAGTAAAAGGAAGAAAAACTCTAGACTTTTCTAACTCACTATAGACTCAAAAGCCCTAGATAAAATGTACACTATCTGAGCCCAGTAACATTTTAAAAAATATTGATCTATTCATTTATAACAACTATGTAAGGTCTGCTTTGAGATCACAGGGATAGTTTAATAATAGAAAATTTATTAAAGCAATTTACCACATCAACAGAGTAAAGGGAAGATGTGTAAAATCAACTTGATGGATACACAAATATTTGCATTTGATAATATTCATGATCACTTTGTTAAGAAAACTATAATCAAACTGGAATAAATGGGAAATTTTTTAACCTGATAAAAGATATGGATCAAAATTGTTCAGAAAATGACACATTTTTCATGCAAAATGTTAGAAGCCATTGCCTCTAAAGCAAGAAACAAGATAAAGATGCCAATTATGCCTTTTCATACTCAACAGTGAATAAATGAGCCTTTCATGTATTGTAAAGAAAAAGAAACACATGCTATAAGAAACAGAAATTTAGAGACTTTCCTGGCCGTCCAGTGGTTAAGACTCCACACTTCCACCAAAGGCAGTACAGGTTTGATCCCTGACTGGAAAACTAAAATCCCACATGCCGCAAGCCAGGGTCAAAAAAAAAAAAAAAAAAAACTTATAACTGTTATTATTTACATTTAATATGAATACTTATTATATCAATTTTGATGTATTAAAAATGGAACATTATACTACAGTTAAAAGGAAGATATCAGAATTCCTTTTATTCAATATAGATTAATTTTTAAAAAATCCGTTCATTTTCACTCAAAACAATTTGAGTACATATTCTGTCGAATGATTTAGGTGCTGCGAAAAAGTCAGTGCAGAATGATATTTGAAAAGCAATACTACATTTTGCTTATGGATACACCCATGAATAGTAAATATATAAAGAAATTCCTGGGAATCATAAACACCAAATGAGGTGGAGGGTACTATTCTGATGTAAGGAGTGGGAATGTGGGTGGATGTTGTGGCAACTTCACTGAGATGAGGCATGTACAAATATCTATATCTATATACCTATGATCTAAATCATAATGATATACATAGATAAAACTGTTAAGATTTAACATAGTTGGGGGCAAGTGCATTGATTATCAATATATTTTTAAGTTTATGAATGATTAAAATATCATTGAAATGCATAGAAAAAAAAATCTAAGGCCAATGACCTGATTGTGCATCTCAGGATGTTCAAGAAGATATTGCTACCCTGGGACACCCATCAGCACCCAGCCAACCAGCCAGATATCAGCTGCCTCCCGCCTTGTTCTTGATCTGTTTGATTTTCAGACTTAAGATATGGGGCTTCCATATTGAATCCTGAAATTTTCCTCTACTACTGAAGCATTGAAGTGTAATGCTTAAATGTTCAAAAGCAGCCATATGTTGGGATTTAAATAGTAGCTCCATCACTTCCTAGCTATGTAATTTATTTGAAACCACATTAAATTAATTAACTTCTCTGGGCTTCAACATTTTTCTCTGAAAATATAGATAAAAGTAATACTTGTGCCACAGGGTTTTTACATTTATTGAGTGCTTTCTTTATGCTTGGGACTAATACATTTTTATTATTAAAACAGGTTAGAACTGTGCCTGGTACATAATGAGTGCTCTGTGATGGTTGGCTATGATTGTTAAAATACAGAATAGCATGGTAGTTAAGCAGAAAGGCTATAACAATTAGGTTGTTAGGTTGAGATCTTGGCTCTGTCTCACCCTAACTCTGAACTGAGGCAAGTTACTTACCCCTCTGGGTTCCAAATTTCCTCATCTATAATAGGGAGATAGTAACTTCTTCCCTAAGGTTGTTCTTTGACTAAATGCCCTAGTATATGTAAAGCTATACAGTGAGGCTATATAGGGTTAATTTCATTCATTATTATTTTAAAACACACTCATGTGTCCGTACATATTCATGTATACACACACATACACATACACACACACTTTCTGAGATTCTCTTATTAGCAACTTAACGGGGAGATAAAATTTCACTTCATCTTGGTCTGTGTTCTCTATCAGCATACTCATTATCTCCCTTCTGAGTTAATTTATTCCTAAGGCTAATGTTCTTGCTTTCCACTCTGCGTCCCCCCTGGTTATATTGACTAGTAGGCTAGCCCTTACACATTTAATACCCAGCAGTGAACTGCCTGTCATGGACTGGCACATCACTTTGTGACCACAGATTTCTGTCATGTGACAAGATTTTTAGGACCTGAGAGTGGTTTGCTTGTCAAAATTCCATGAAGCTATCTGAGTAATTGGATAGGTTTATGTTTAGTACAGGCTCCTTAATTTATGATGCCTGCCACATTGCCTGGATCCAATCTTGTTTCTGACATTATGACTGTGAACGCTTGGATGAGTCTCCGGCCCTTTTAGGACCTCAGTTTGTTCATTGATAAATGGTAAAATTGTGGCACATTGGTGTGTTGTGAAGATTAACAGGTTGATACATGTAATGTGCTAGAATCTAGCACAAAGAAGATAGTGATTACTACCATGTCTCCTATTTCTACTACTGTTAATTTATTCGTGTAATAAATGGATTCATCATGTCCTTGGTATATGTGACATTAACATGACACATTCATGCTCTCATGGAGCCAAATTGTAGCTGTATGCAGTGGGGCAGAAGAGATGCAACATTGGAATAAACAGCACTCTTTAGCAACTCACAGCCACAGGGAGCAATTTACTTCCCTTCTCTCTGGGAGAGAAGAAGAGGGACCAATGAAGACTTCACATAGAGGGTGATCTTTGAGCAAATATTTGAAGGAGAGACCTTTAAGAGGAGAATCTCTAGGCATAGACTTGAAAGTGGAGAATGGAGTTGCATCCCAAACTTCCAAGGTGCTATTTAAGATTTGCAGCTTGGCCCATCTAGGACCTTCTAAACACCCCAGACTTTCCCATGATCCAGCAACTAAAAGATTGGGTCTTCATGACTAACACCTCTGTCTCTTCTGATTGTCAGTATTATCTCATGAGTTGTCAAAAATCATCCCTGAGTAGAGGTTGTGAAAATGTGCTATTTTACTTTCTCACTTCTAATATTTGACATGTAAATTGGCACCAGATGTAAACCTGGGTTTACCCCTATACATTAAGTCCCCTCTATATGAACCTTGAAGTTGCAAACTTTCAAAGATGTGAAGAAGAAAGAAGAGAAAGGATGAAGAGAGACAAGAGGAAGAAGAAGTAACTGAAGAACTGAAGAGATTCATGACACAGGAAATGGCAAGGGGATTTTCCTTATTTAAGGAGGCACTGTTAGTTTTTGAGGTACAGGACGCAAACGTAGAATGGTACACAAAGGTTGCAGCAACCCTTCGGAATGCAATCCAGTGCTACCACATCATCTATGATGAGAAAAAAAGAGCTACTGCCCAGACATCACTGGATCGTTTTTTCAAGAGGGTAGATAGAATTGAATCCAGCAAGGAACCAGAACCTGTACCATCAATGTCAAGTGTGAGTGAAACTGCAGCTTGCCCTCCATCTCCTATTACTGATGATCTCCCCTCTCTCTACCCTCTCTCACCTCCTTTCCCTCCTCCAGTCAGTAACTCTTCACTTGATGTCAGCCCCTGTATGCCAGCTGCTGTACTGTACTACTGTACTTTTCAAGGTACTGTACTGTAAGATTAAAAATGTTTTCTTTATTTTTTGTATTTGTTTTTTATGTATTATTTGTGTGAAAGTATTATAAACCTATTACAGTACAGTACTATTATAGCCAATTGTGTTAGTTGGGTACCGAGGCTAACTTTGTTGAAAATATGACCAAATTGGACTTATGAACACACTCTTGGAACGGAACTCGTTCGTATGTAGGGGACTTACAGTAATCCTTCATTTGAATGACTATTTTTTTTCAATTGAAGTGTTGTTGATTTACAATGTTGTATTAGTTTCTGGTGTACAGTGAAGTGATTCATATATACATATCTATATATTCTTTTTCATATGCTTTTCCATTATGGTTTATTATAGGATATTGAATATGGTTCCCTGTGCAATGCAGTAGGACCTTGTTATTTATCTCTTTTATATGCAGTAATTTGTATCTGCTAATCTCAAACTCCTAATTTATCCCTCCCCCCTCCCTTCCCCTTTGGTAACCATAAGTCTGTTTTCTATGTCTGTGTTTCTGTTTTGTAAATAAATTTATTTGTATCATAGTTTAGATTCCATATAAATGATATCACGTGATATTTGTCTTTCTCTTTCTTTCACTTCCCTTAGTATGGTAATCTCTAAGTGCATTCATATTGCTTCAAATAGCATTATTTCATTCTTTTTATGGCTGGTAGCATTCCTTGTACATATGTACCACATTTTCTTTATACATTCATCTGTCGATGGATATTTAGGTTGCTTCTATGTCTTGGCTATTGTAAGTAGTGCTGCTATGAATGTTGAGGTGTATGCATCTTTTCAAATTAAAGTTTTCTCTGAATATAGGCACAGGAGTGGGATTGCAGAATCATACGGCAACTCTATTTTTAGGTTTTTAAGGTACCTCCATACTGTTCTTTATAGTGGCTGTACCAATTTACATTCCCACCAACAGTGTAGGAGTGTTCCCTTTTCTTCACACCCTCTCCATCATTTATTGTTTGTAGACTTTTTAATGATGGCCTTTCTGACCAGCGTGTGGTGGTACCTCATTGTAGTTTTGGTTTGCATTTCTCTAATATAGTGAAGTTGAGTATCTTTTCATGTGCCTATTGGCCATCTGTCTTCTTTGATTACTTTTTAACCTATACAAAAAGGTAATTCTTTTATTTTGTTTTTAATACTAATTTCTAGAAGTTAAAATACAAGGAGAAGCCACAACAGAACCTGGAAAACACAGAAGTGACTTTATTGTTTTCAGTCAATAAATAAGTGATCATTTTTAGAATGCTATAAAATGCTTAAAATAATAACCACTGTTAACATTTTCTTAGGAATCCTTCCAGGTAATTTTAATGTCACTAGTGGTATAATGTGTGTGTGTGTGTATACACACATATAGTTACATGAGCTGTATTTATTGTTCACATGAATTGCTTTCCCACTAAATATTCTGCTCCATAATTCTGAAATTTTTCCACTTAACAATATATCTGGGACATTTTTTTACATCAGTAAATATAGATATACTCCATTAGAAAAAGAAACATTGTTTAGGATTCTATCTAGAACGTGTATAATAATTTGTGATGGATATTTAAGTAATTTCCAGACTTTCATTATTGTTAACAGAGTTGCAGTTAATATCCCTAAATATATATCTTCATACCATTATAAAGGGTTTTCTCTGAAATTGATTCTTTGAACATACAAGTAAGTCATGATAATTGTTTTAAATATAAATTGTCATTAATGTGCAAAAAAATACAACTTTAATTATCTGAATCCTTAATAACCTTCTCTGAAAGCTTTATATATCCCTCAAGCAGAAGAAATAGGTAGATGATATAATTGTCCCCTGTCTAGACTGAGGCAATGATGGTGACATTTGTTCTCAATTATTAATTAAACACACATGAAACCCTTTAGATGAACAGGTGATATGGTTATTATTAGACGTGTCGCTTGTTTACAACATGGGCATATTTAGAGCCTGAGATCAAAGTTCTATAGATGATTTCAAAACAGTAGCATTAATCGTGCTAAGGCCTGGTACTCTTAAAGCAACTGGAAGAGAATGAAAGTGACCTAAATTACAACAAAGTCACATAATTCTATCATTACTCTAAACCCACTACTTCAGACCATTGCATTTGTGTTGGTGGGAGTCCAAGAAAAACAAACAAAAAACAACAAGAAATCCTATGCTATTCTATGCATGTGAAAGAGTTAAACATCATCTCTACCCATTAATTCTTCTACTTACAAAACACTTATTCACCACCTACTATACACGAAGCTCAGTGCTAAGCAATGAGCATACAGTGTTGAACAAAATGAACATTATCCCTGACCTCACAATGCTCTTCTTAGATCCACCATTTAGCCACTATAGTAATTTTTTTGTAATGATTTCGTATAAACTCCTTCCCAGCTATTTTCACTGCCATTATTCTAGCCCCAAATTATTATCATTTTATTCCTGAACTATTATTATATTTTTATAATTGTTCACCCTGCTCCCAGCACTAATTAACCTACTATCACTGAAAGTAGCTTCCTAATGTATCATTCTCATCAATTGTTCCATCATCTGAAAAACAATCTTTGTGCTGTTTACCATGTCCAAAATGTATACACTCCAGTACTTCTATATTTTCTGCAAACATCCAGTCAGCCCACTAACAGATGCTTCCCCATACCCTACTCCAATGTCACACACACACACACACACACACACGTGCAGAGGAGCTTCCCACTCCAGGAAGTACAGGGGCCATTTTGGTGTCTAAATCTTCATTCGAAGTCTTATTTCCATTGGATTTCTTCCTTTCTTGCAATTACTCAAATACAGCTCATAATTTAATACTCAAGTTAAGCCCTAACCTAACAAAATTAGTTGTCTTTTCCTGTTGTTTGACAGATAGTGAATTAAGTGCTGGAGATAAAAAATAAATACACAAAGTATAGTGCTTTCACTCATTGAGTGACATAAGCAGATAATTACAACATAAAATGACAAACCTAGTGAAGACACATAGACGCTACTGTGGAAATAGAGAGAAGATTACCCAATCCAACAAGAGGTATGAATAGAGCTCAAGGAAGGCTTCATGAAAGAGGTTATACTCTAGAAGAGTTTTAAGGGACTAGGAGGAGTTAACCAGGTAAAGGGAATAGGGACATTCTAAATGGAGGAGTCAGCCTGAGCAAAGACAGGATAGACAGCAAAGCACATGATTGGAATTACAAAAAATTCAGTATTGTGGGAGAGCAAAGCTTGAGGTAGGTGGCCAGGTAAGATTACAATAAAGAAATAAAGCAAACAATATGAAACCATTGGCAAGTTTTGTTAGGGAAGTGATATGGTCAGAATTGAATCTGGATGCATTTGGATGCACTCTTCGGTCCACTGTGTGATGCTAGGTTTGAGCACATAGTCCTAGAAGCTGGAAAACCATTACAATAATCTAGGGCTTGCATAAATAAGTATATAAGTAGTTATGGGGATGAAGAAACTGATTTAAGATTATTCAAGAGGTGAAATGCACAGCACTTGGCGATTATTTGGATATAAGAGATTAAGGAAAAGAAAGATTCAAGGATGAGCCCTCAATTCCCAATTTCTATTTGCAGTGATTGGGTGAAAGGTATGCTCCTGACTAGGTCAAGAGTTAGTTATAGGAAGAAGGAGAAGGTTTGGGGTGGGGAGGGGTGATGAATTACACAATGGGCACATCTCTTTAAGTCATTTGTTGATATCCTGACTTGTTCCAAAGAATTTAGGGAAGTGTGTGGAACTAAAAGTTCCTATAGGACAACCAGGTGGATGTGACCAGCAGTTTCTAGACCCTTTCAGAGCTGGAGGAAGAGATTGGAGTATAGCTGACATAATACCACCAGGACTATCAGAGTGTGCTACCACTTCTGCTAGCAATCAACAGTCTGAAGGTGGATTGCTCAAGGAATTGTAGGAAGTGGAAGAAATGTGATTTGATGGCAGAACTTTGAGGAATATCAACGTTTAAGAAGTAAAGAATAACAGTAAAATGCGTGGAAAAAGACAAGAAGGAGTGCTCAGAGATGTGTAAACGGATTAAAGACAGAGGGGCAGAGTGGTTTAATGGAAACGTACAGTCGAAAGTTTCAAGACAAAGGGAGTAATGAACCTTGTCAATGAAACAGAGGCATATGTCCAATAATGTCCACTGGACATTACAATTAGGATTGTTTTTGAAGAGCCTGTCAGTGAGGTGGTTGCAGTAAAAGCCAGACTTCAGTTTATGAAGAAATACATAAGGCAAAGTAGAGATAACTCAATTCCAAGAAATAAGAATTACAAGGAAGAGGAGAGAGGGGCTGATATAAGAATGGTGTGTGGTCAAGGGAGGATTTTTATTTAAGATGCAGGATATTTATTTATTTATGTTTCTAAGCTATTATGTTTCTCTAATAGAAAAATTATGTTGAAGGTCCAGGACAGAGAAGATAGTTGACGGAGGAAATCATAAAAACAGCTAAAAGGGAATTGATTCAATGCAGCAGTTGGAAGGAAAAGGACCATTTTACTCTCTAAGACTAACAGAAAGAGGAGAGATTAATTTTGTGCATATAAAAATTTTTGTAGATAAAGAGGGCTGAGTTGAGAGAAAGCATGTATAGTGAGCTCATCTCTGTCTTCAAAGTAGAAAACTTTTTCTAAAAATAGTCCCAAGGGCTCTCTTTATCACCATTTGTACTCCTCTGGCACTATTTTTCAATGATTTCTTAAGAATGCTCTAGACTGTCTTTTATTTCTACATACACAGAATTTTAATCAAACTATTTTCTCCCTTGAAAAATTAACCTGAGTGCACACTGACCAGCATATGCACACAAAGTGGGCTTACTCTATGGCTCAAAAATAAAAATAGACTCAGTAGTAAATTCAAGCACTCTAGAATATCATATAACAATATACAGGTTTAAAAAATTATGAAAAAAGTTAAAATAAATAAAAGAATAAATATTAGAAAGAAAAAAAGAATCACTGCCTGTTGTTAGCTCATCAGGAAAAGACATGAGCAATTGTATAGGCTTTTAATTCTTTGAGATTTTCCTGTATTAACTAAAAAGAAAAAGAAAGAGAAGAAAAAAGAGAGAAAAGAAACAAATGTTTTGTATCTCTACAAAATAAATATTATTTTGCTACCTTTTGAATCCTCCACGATGCCAAACATGGTGCTTGTCATATGACAGGCATCATTAAATATATATTAATGTGTTGATATAAACACTTATAAAGTCATGTATGTGATACATGGAGAAACGTGTAGCTCCTTCACAATAGCGTCACCACTAATAGTGAAAAGTCTCTGAGAATTAGAAATAATTAAAATAAGAACTGGAGCAGCACTCTAGGGACATTGTGTACCCATGTGAAAGGCCACACGATAGCTCCTTCCTGACCCCAAGGCCTCTAGGTGTTTAGACAGGGTTTATAATTGTGTCGTCAAAGTGCTTTGCTGTGGATGGCAGGCCTCTGCCTGCTTTCAGAGCCCACTCAGTGGTACAGGGGCCCATGGGAAATACAGCCAGCCCTGCTTGGCTCCAGTTCAATTTCCACTTCTATAGATAGCCATAAAACTCAAATAGAATCTAAGGAAGTGAGATATTTTGTAAACAGGAAAACAGAATTGCCATTTGTCCTGGTTTCACCCCAAAGGTGGCAGCAGATACAGTGATCTCCTTGCATCAAAACAAAAATTTCCCCTAAAAGCTCCATTCCTCCTCTTCAGGGATCTGCCTGGAGTCTGGCTGAGAATGTGCAGTTTGCCCAGAGCAGTCTTTGCTTTCTCCTCCCTTTCCTTTGCCATCCTGTTTAAGGGACTGACAAGTATTAACTTACAACTCAGGCAAAAATCTTCTTCCAGATTCAGTCCTGCTCACTAAAGCTGCAATAAGATACAATTCTGTATGTATAATTCAAAGTTGCTAAGAGACTAGATCTTAAGTGTTCTTGCCACAAAAAAAAGATGATTATGTGACATGATAGAGCTGTTAGCTGACACTATGATGGTGATCACATTGCAGTACGTAAATGTATCAAATCAACACATTGTATACCTTAAATTTATATAATGTTATATGTCAATTATATCTCAATAGAGTAAACCAACAAGCAAAAAAAGATTTGCTAGCATTGCAGTTACATGAAGTCAGTTCTAAGAGCTTCAGACACCTCTCAGTCCATCGAACTATGGTGGCTTTCCCGGTTGAGTCCTTCTCTATAGTTGCCAAGTCCACAAGCATGGCTTTTGCCCAGATGTCTGATTCGCTCTCCATTTCTCTGCTGGACTGTCCTTTGTACTCTGATTGCTGACTCACTATCAGCTTCCTTGGTCCTTCTCAACCCCTCCTCTCCACAGCTCCACCCCTGCCAGTACTTGTTCAAGCACTGTTTTAGGGGAAAGGACTGGAATGTTGAAGACACATCCTCTTAGACACCTTCATCTGAGGAGGAAGGGATGTTTGCAAATTTATTTAACCAGCAATTATTTAGCACCTGCTAAAATTTTAAGAAATTTTCTGAAGGTGAAAAAGTAACAGAAATTCTGTGTATAAAAGAACAGTTCTCCCTCTACATATAAAACAGAATTAGTTTCATTAACGTGTGAAGAAAGTTGTCAAGGAAAAAATACAAGATGGTGAAGTGCTGCATCACAGTGGTCCTCATCAGAAAAGCTCAAAACAAAATACTTTACAATTTTAGGAACTTCTGCTTCTAGAAATTGGGTCTACTAGAATAAAAACATAATAATATAAGGATATTTATCACAGGAGAATTTGTCGCAGCAAACCACTGGAAATGACCTTGGTACCCATCAGTGGAAAAATGGTTGAATAAAATACATATCCACACCATGGGATATTACATAGATATCTGCAAGGTTTAGAAAGCTATTCAAGATCTGAATTTTTTTTAATGTGTGACACCATTTATTTTTATTTTTTATTTTTTATAAATTTATTTATTTATTTATTTATTTATTGGCTGTATTGGGTCTTCATTGCTGAGCATGGGCTTTGTCTAGTTGCAGAGAGCAGGCGCCACTCTTCATTGTGGTGCATGGGCTTCTCATTGCAGTGGCTTCTCTTGTTGCAGAGCACAGGCTCTAGGCATGCGGGCTTCAGTAGTTGTGGCAGGTGGGCTCAATAGTTGTGTCTCGCGGGCTCTAGAATGCAGACTCAGTAGTTGTGGCGCACAGGCTTAGTAGCTCTGTGGCATGTGGGATCTTCCTGGACCAGGGCTCGAACCCAGGTCCCCTGAATTGGCAGGAGGATTCTTAACCATTGTGCTGCAGGGGAAGCCCCAAGTTATGAATTTTTTAAAAAGGAGTTATATAGTAGCAGCTATACTGTAATCCTAGTTTTCCTTAAAAAAGTTGATCTTTGTATTTCTATTGACGTCTGTGGTTTTGCATGCATTGGATAAAGTATAAAAGAACAGATACCAAATTTTTCTCATTTGTTAGTGATTAGGATGTCAACACATCTGTATTGTTGATGTTTTTAAACATGCATTACATTGGTAACTTTAAAATTAAACACCTAAAAATTTCAAAATACCACAGTTCATCCAGACTTTCGACATCCCAATGGATTATATGAGAAGGCTTAAGAATAAATAAAATATATGATTTTGTGGCAGGAAATAGTTATAAACCCATTGACCCTCTTCTAGCTCTTAGAAACAGAACATGTAATTTTGTTCCATTTACAAAAATACTTGTTCTATTATTCTATCTCTCTTACCACATTAGGAGATCTTATAGTGTTGATCCATTTTGAAGATCCACACAAATTTTACATAAAGAAGTATCATGTCTACTTCCTTCCCTTCTGATCACTGTCCTCTGTTAACTTTTAAATCAAATGTTTTTTTTCTAGAAGGAGCTGCAATCCCATTTTTAAGAGGAGTGAATACAGATCCTTTGTAGGAATGGTCTTGTCTGCTGGCAGCTTGACGTGTTAAATTCAAGCATGCTACCCTGATATGCAGAAAAATAAGACCATTCTTCTACCCATTGATAATCTGTGAAATCTGAATCTTCTCTGTGTATCAAGTATTTCATTTCAAAATTTTTAATTGGGACAAAACCTCAAGACATTGAAAATGATAGACTGCTTTTAGGCATTAAAACAATTCTTCATGATTTTCCCCTCTGTCGTTTTCACGGTTGACTTGTCATTCTTATGAAATGGTAGGACTGCTCATAGATTGACTGACACGGTTGGCATCTCAATGGAAGGTATGATTTAAAATAGTTTGATATAACCTAAGAGATGTTTACTAAGATACTAGGCTCTAGAGCTATAGAGGTTGAGAATTTTTAAAAATCTTAATTTCTATATATACAGTTCAGTGCTGCTTCCAAGGCAGGTTCCTGGCACGTGCTCGCGCACGCACACACACACACACACACACACAAAACATGTATTTTATTGCAGTTAGATATTGTGAACTGGAAGCTTACTATCATCTTAGTCCTCATTTTCTAAAATTGTATTCTAACTGTTAAATGCTTAAGCTCAGGAACCTACTTTGTGCTCTGGGATGTTAATTCTTCATCACAATATTGTGTACATAGAAAGTGTTAAATAAATTTGTTGCATGGATAACAGAATTTAGTTATACAATTCTATAAAACTTGTTATGACTCAGGCATGGTATTTTTCTGTTCAACTCAATCTAGCTGTAATACTAATGAATGATAGAACAAAGTTCTGAAGCTAGGTAAATAATTTTGATGCTAAAACTCTGATGTGTGTGCACACAGGCACACACCACACCTGTATAAAGCTTTGTCCATAAAACAAAACCTATATAAAATATTAAATAATGCAATACCTTTTCTTTTAAACTAGCACTTCTTGCTTCTAAAATAGGCTAAGTAATGCAAAAAGCTTACAGAGAATCAAAGTCCAATTAAAAAAGCATGACGGGGACTTCCTAGGTGGTGTAGTGGTTGGAATCTGCCTGCCAATGCAGGGGACAATTGTTCAATCCCTGCTCCAGCAAGATCCCACATGCTGTAGAGCAACTAAGCCCGTGTGCCACAACTATTGAGCCTGAACTTTAGAGCCCATGAGCCACAACTATTGAGCTCATGTACCGCAACTACTGAAGCCCACGTGCCTAGAGCCTGTGCTCTGCAATAACAGAAGCCACGGCAATGAGGAGCCCACGCACCACAACGAAGAGTAGCCCCTGCTTGCTGCAACTACAGAAAGCGCACACACAGCAATAAAGACCCAATGCAGCCAATAAATAAATTTATTTATTTATATAAAAAAAGGATGACAAAGGTGGTGCTTTAAAAGTTTCTATAAATCAATGTTTTGAGGAAAGGATGAAAATAGAACAAGTGATGTTGATTGTTTCATTAAAAAATTAGTTTATTACAAATGGTTATACTATAGGTTAAGTTTCTCTTTTCCAAATTTATCAGGGGTCAAAGGGCACTCTCAGTGATTAGGTGTTTGGGGGTCCATACAGCCATGAGGTCTAAAGCCAACAGTCCTCTAGGAGCAAAAAGGAAATCATATACAATTTAACATTTTAATAAATATCCCTCTATTTCACTCCTCCCTCTGTTTTTCTCTTTTACATACTCATTTTTTCTTTCTCTTTCCTGTGTATCTAATCATAAATAATCCTTTTCTTGGCTGCTAGAAACATCTCTTTTTAGCTCTTTTCTCTGCCCCTGACATGAGAGCTGCCTTTTTTCTCAGAACCAGAGACCAGGGCACAAAATGGTGAGTAAACCCAAGTTCTGCAGGCACCTACTCAAGTCTGTGATTCTGAATTCATAATATCTTTCAACCTTAATGGTAAAATTGGGAGAAAATAGTCTCCCTCTTTTTGAGTCAGGCTGTATTGTTTACATTAATCGAGAACCTCTTTCAGTTCTCTTTATTTGACACTTGCTTGCCCCTCTGGAAGAATAGAGCTTGCCTACTTTTTTCAATAAATTTGTCAAAGTCTCTGAAAGTATCCCTAAACATCTCCCCCCACCGAAAAATGACAACAAAAAGCCAGCCTGATCAGTTAATGGTAAATGAATCAGAAACACACAGATTAAATTCTCCTTAAAAACACAAGGGTTTAAAAATTAAGCGGAAAATTACTGAGTAAAATATTTTTTTGCCAAATCCCAAGTGTTTGAAAAATAGTTCAAGATGTTTGTTGAACCTGAAATGGGCTCAAGTTACCCATCTGTATTTAACTCAGGCAAAATTAATTCTTACCAGCTGAATGCTCTACTTAGTAGACTTGGTAAGGAAAAAAAAAAATAACAATAACAATATAGAAGAAACTTTTTATTAAAATTTTTTTAATTCAAAATTTGTCCAGCTTTATTGAAGTATAATTTACCTATTATAATGTTGTATAAATTTAAGGTGTACAATATGTTTTCATACACTTTTGTATTGCAAATTGATTATCACCATAGCTTTAGCTAACACCTGAATCATGTCACCAATACCATTTCTTTTGTTTGATGAGAACATTTAAGATCTATACATTTTAGTATACAATCATTCAAACTGAAAACAAATTACTTTTGCCAAAGGCTTTCTAGGAAGATGTGATGACTCCATTACACCCTTTTCAGGCTACCCAAGTCACACTCCAAACTGTATTTTGGTAAGTTATTCATAAAGCCTATTGCCTGTGTCTTCTTATAATTTCAGTTTAGCTATTTTCCTTGGTAATATGGCCAATAAATATTGTGGGATGATGGGAATGTCCGTGTCAAGAGCACGCTATTGAAAGAAAAATCTCTTCCCAGGATAACTTTGCCTTTAGTGATAATAAGGATGTCTATTTAGTTACTTCATCACCTGGCCTTATAAGTATTGGTCCCATCAATCTTGATGAGGGATTCATCCCACCCTAACAGATAGGTCCAAGACTAGGTAACCAATAAATAAATGTATTTACTGAAAATTTAAAGTTGATAATAAAGAATTGACATAAACGGTATACTTTTCCCCCAATAAATATCTTTTCTAGGTATAGAAGTCTGATAAAGTCAAATGGATAGAGAGAATGAAAGAGAAAAATTGTTGGAGTGGGAAATAAAAGAAAGAGGGGACTCAAACACCCTCTGTCAAAGCTATGATTTGGGACCAGTTTAGTTGCAACAGCATACATTTTAATGGGCAGAAACTTGAATTTCTAGGCTAGAGCAGATTCTTCATTTTCCAACTTGAAGATATTTCACTCAATAGCTTTTAGTTTAGAAAATTATATGATAAGTGCAGTTTATTAATTTTCTATTACTGCCATACCAAATTACCACAGACCTCGTGGCTTAAAACAATACATATTTATTATTTTACAGTTAGGCAAGTAAGATATTAAGTATGGGTCTCACTGGGCTAAAATCAAGATGTCAGCATGTCTCCATTCCCTTTGCAGGCTCTAGTGGACAAACCATTTCCTTGTTTTTTCTAGTTTCTAAAGGCTACTCACATTCTTTGGCTCATGGCCTTATTCCTCCATCTTCAAAGCCAGCAATGCTGTATCTCTTTGACCTTATGTTATATCTCTTTCTTTCTTTCCCCTCCTGCTTACATTTGTAAGGATTCTTGTGATTATTTGGGCCCAGCCAGATAATCCAAGATAATCTCTCTATTATAAGATTATCTTATTAGCAACCTGAATTCCATCTGTAATCTTAATCTCCCTTTCCCATGTAACATAACATATTCACAGCTTCCAGGGATTAGGACATAGACATCTTGGGGGATAGAGTGTGGGCATTATTTTGCCTACTACACATTACAACCTCATTTCTAGATGGAAGTTCTATGGGAGAGAGGGATTGGACTACTGCCTTTATGGCAAACTTTTTTCTCCATGTTTCAGTGGGAGTGGAATGATACAATAGTCTGCCATGTGTAGTAATTTTGCTCAAAGATTTCCAAAATAGAAATGTGTCTTATCTCCTGCTTAGAGTCCAAATATTGCTTTACTGTGGTCTGGCCAATACATGAACTAAAAGAATCAATGAATCGCAAATTACCAAGTGACTACTGTGTGCTTAGAAGTGCACTCCTGACTAATATTTGTGCAATGTTTGGGGGATTTGGAAACCAAAACCCTTAAGCAGACAAAAGGGGATCTACATTATAACTGAGTTAGAGGCATTCTCTCTTAGTGGTCCTCAGTGTTTCCTGAACACAGATTTAAAACTTTTTTCGGCAATGAGAAAGAAGAAATACAGTAGAAAATAAACTTTTAAATACATATGGGAAAAGCGTTGGCCTTTATGTGAATGTTATAAAAACCAAACATTACAGTAAATCCTAATCTCCTGAATTCGGAAATTTAAAATTAGGAAGGAAAACAAAATATTTAATGAGTTTTTGGAGGCACAAATGGTACTAAAAAAATAAAATATGGCACAATTTTCCCACTAAGTTCAATACGACTAGAATGATACAATTTTCAATTCATTTTCAGACATTAGCCATAACAAGTATGCATTTGACTTTCTCATATTTGTTAATATCATCTCATTTTCTTTCTATTGTCTCACTTTCCATACTGTTCCCTATATTATGAAGTGCTTAGCACAATAAGCACCAACTCATTGGTCACTCATTCTTTCTTTACAGGAAGAATAAATAATAAATAAAAATTAAATGTATCTATAGCTTATGAATATCAATATCTTCCACATAATGTAAAAAATAGTTAATAAATGAACAAATTTGTAAGAAAATACTAAAAATAGCTTTGAGTAAATATTTACCTCAATATTTAGATTCTCAGTAAAACAATACTTTAAGAGTACTAAAAGAGAATGCCAATCTGAAATCAGTATCTAGCTACCCAGAGATTTTTAAAAATCCTGTTTGGCCATACCTAGCCACACATTGTGACTTCCAATTTACTCTAAGTCCTGAGTGGGAACATCTAGTTGTTCAAAGGGAGACAATTTATTAATATAAGTTTTCATAGTGGGAAGTATGGCCCAGTTTCTCACTTATTTTAGGATGCTTCTCAAGTTATAAAAGTATTTACATGCTGGGCAGTCAAAAGTAAATGTCACTGAATTACAAAGGTGGTCTTACAGTGAAACTGTTATTTATTATTATTAGCTAAAGGTATGTCTATTGATTTACTGAGAAAAAAATGACCAACTGTTATTTTAAGCCCATTATATACATCATTTAATTCATCTTTTAAAAAACACGAGGATATAGGTGTCATTATGTGAATTCATAGCTGACGTTCAAAGAAATGGGTAACTAGCCTGCCATAGACTCTTACAGTTGATCCAAACAACATGCCCTCTGCTAGTCTCTAACTCTAACCCTAACTACATTAAAACCAACAAGATGTCTCTTTTTTAAAAATAAAACTAAACTAATAAAATCCTTTTGATGGGCTTCAATAAAACCCAAAGGAGTGTTGCATTTTCCTCTGTTCTGTTATAAAAATGGACAAGAAGCTTTTACACACTAAATGAGTGCAGTTCAACTGGTTCATTTTTCCCCCGTACATGATGCACAATCCTACTGAAATCCTGATTTCAGTACTGAACACCAACTTTAAAATTATTTCTGGGAAAGTGGCAAAGATGACATTTGTATCACTTACTATGGGAAAGAGGAGATGGAATTAAAACTGAACACTGAGGTGCATAAATAAAGAAAATGATCTTAAACCACTACCTCCTCCTTTGATATACCACAAAGGCCAATAATTAGTTTTGAAAATCACTGGGCTTAGTTTCCAAAATATTGTGAGCTTTTTTTCCACCTCCAGGTCTTTAAATCCAATAGTGTCCTAAAATTACTAAGGACCAATTCCACCTGAGGAATGCTCTGGAAATTTTAACCTCAAAGAGTGTTTTTCTAATTATTTTGATTTGTTCTTGAGGGCACATATGGAAAAACACAAGGAAGAAATGAAACCTGACAACTTTGAAAAATTGAAATCATTATACAAATATAAGCTATTATTTTTGTCATCAACTTTTTTTCCCAATAATTTCATCAGGATAGATTTTCAATGGAATTATATAATTTTCTTAGCAATGTTTTTTTTTTGTTATTCCTAATACATATCTATCTCACAATCACAAAAGTACTTTGGTGACTGTTTATGCTAATAGAGTTACAACTTTGTATTTTTTTAATGTGTAAAATTTAAGGATTTAAGTCCCAATTGAAGAATAATCATATTATACTTCTCTTCTACACTCATTTTCTATATATTCTTTCATTGTCTTCAAGGAATCCCACCATATAGGCAGGACCTACTGCTCCTTTCATGCCACAAGCTCTCCCTGAGTGGTATTAACAATCAAAATTCCAACAGCCAAATGCCCTCTTCTTGCATGCTGCTTGCTGATGATTTCTTGTTTTTCTTTCTTTTTTTAAATTTAATCTAATTTAATTTTTTTTTTTTTTTTAATTTTTGGTTGCATTAGGTCTTCGTTGCTGCGTATGGGCTTTCTCTAGTTGCAGCGAGCGGGGGCTACTCTTTGTTGCGGTACGTGAGATTTCAGTGTGGTGGATTCTCTTGTTGTGGAGCACAGGCTTTAATTTGGGCTTCAGTAGCTGCGGTATGCCAGCTCTAGAGCACAGGCTCAGTAGTTGTGGTGCACAGGCTTAGCTGCCCTGTGGTATGCGGGATCTCCCCGGATCAGGGATCAAACATGTGTCCCCTGCACTGGCAGGCAGGTTATTAACCACTGCACCACAAGGGAAGTCCGGCTGATGATTTCTTAATCACTCTCTTCAGCCCAGAAACTTCCCCTGAGTTTCCAGCTCATGCATCCAGTTTTCTGCTGACATCTCTACCTGGATATCCCTTAGGAACCTAAAACTCAATATGCCTGAACACTTGTCACATTTCCCATCATACCAGCTTTGCTTCCATCATTCTTGGGTCAGCTTCAGTGAGTCCTTGACCTTGTATCCTTAATTTGTCTCTATTTTTGCAGATTTTACTTCCCAAGTATTTCTTGGCTGTTCTCAACCTTCTTTCTCCCAGCTCACCATTGAAACTTCTAATAGACTCCTTTAAATCCACCTTTCATAGAGTCACCCAAGTGAATTATTTCACACTTAAATATGACCATAGCACCTTCTACAAGGTTCTCCATTGTCTCCAGAATTAAGTTCAAATTCCTTAATGAGGAATATAAGACTATGAGCCATCCTTTACCTTTCCAGTATTTTGTTTCCCTACTCAAGTTAGCCAGAGTTGAAGTTGATCGGTGTGTTTTTGTCACGTTTTGCACTCTGGCAATATCACATAGCTTAAGCCCCTTAAAAGTGCCCTGGTTTCTAATGTTTTTTTTTTCCCTTTGAACTGCCTCAATCCCACTATAGGAAGATTTTAAGGCCTAGTTCCTTAGAACTAGGAACTCTTCCCAGAAGCACTTCCCAAAAGCTTTCTCTAAGCCCCTTCTTATATCCACACCCACATAAGATGAATTCTCCTCTGTTCCAACAAACTTATATGCTTTTCATTACAAATGGGCACAGGGTCATGTTGAGCCTCAGCATTTCTTAAGGAGAATACCTGGAGGTATCTGGGATCTCTCTATTTCAGTGTCTTTGCACTTTTTACGCCATGTGTAAACGTTTGCAGGTCGAATGAGTAGATAAAAGCTACTGAACACAGGTATTTAAATCTTTTTTTTTTTTCTGGTTACATCATACCGCCTCTAACACTGATTCTATCTACTTCAAAACCCAAATAAGTACTGCAATTTTGGTAAGACAGAAATCACTGGTTTGAAATGTTACATTTTCATAGTTTGATACCGTACACAATAAGTAGAATTTTAAATGAAAATTGATTGATCTGGTAAAGTGTTCATATTCTGCCCACTATTTTCACAGTTCTGGGTCCAAAATCATTATAATAAAGTTTCTACTTTAACATTCATCAAAACTGTGAAAGAAATGTTGCCATTCATGGCTGTATTAGTGCAACAGGGCCCGATGCTGCTTTCAAAGACTATTTTCTTATACAGAGACATTTTATTGTCAGGCAATCATCTTGTTAAACATTTCCTATAAAATTTTAAAAATCATTACCTGGGAGTCTGTCACTGTGGCACTAATCACACCTCTGCAATTAAGCTTATTTCAACCTTTTCACTGTAATCCTTTTTCTTTAATCAGGGGTTTATTATTGGACTGTTAATGTGAAAGTTGAAATAAAAAATCTCAGCCCAGGAATGAATTCTAATAGCAGTTATAGAAAACCCTGAGAAATTCTAATATTTTTCTGAGATTTATATAAGGATGTGAGTTTAATTCCCTCCCTCCCTGCCCCCAACCTTTTTTTTCTGTAGAATGATTTGCCTTACTTAAGGGAGACTGAAGTTTTTCCTCATGCCTTTAAGGATATTCTTTATCTACTGCATTTAGATTTTCCCTGGTATGAACACAAAAGCACAATTATTTTATTAAGCTGGAGAGAGCAAATACAGTAGCCTAGGGATGTTTTCTGTCTTTTCTACATCACTAAATAGAAGTGCAGTTTTGACTTTTGTAAGGAAAAAGGATCAGAAAGTAATTTTAACATGCCAAATGAATCAACCAGCTTTTATATCCCCCAAGAGTTTCACTAATGGAGAGGAGTTTTAAGTTCAAGGACAACATGTATCTTAATAACAAGTTAGTAAAATTCTGACTTTAAAATGAGCTAATTTGGTATAAAACTTTATAGTTTCACAGTGAATTCACACATATGATTGCATTAGCAACACAAAACTCCTATGAATAATTAAAGCCATCCTAAACCTCTTGACTACGTCCTGAGTCCCTCTTCTCACCTCAGGTCAGAGCTTAGCCATCTCTCACCTCGATTAATTTCTTTCTAACATCACTTCAGCTCATCCCTTGTCCCTGCCAATCAATTTTCCCTGTGACAGCTGAGAGACATGTTTTAAAATGATGGTGCATTTTTAAATTAGAATAGTTACTAACTTCCCTCATTTTGTTTTTAAAGATAAAGAATAAACCCTTTATGTGTCGGGCATTATTTTTTTTTTTTTGAATTTCTAAACGGTTTTAATTCTTTTTTTTAACTGAAATATAATTGCTTTACACTCTTGTACCAGTTTTTGAGGTACACCAAGGTCAATCATCTGTATTTATGTACATATCCCCATATCCCCTCCCTCCCTCGACTCCCCCCCACCCTCCCCGTCCCAGTCCTCCAAGACATCATCCATCCTTGAGTTGAACTCCCTTTATTATACAGCAACTTCTTGCTGGCTATCTGTTTTACAGTTGGTAGTATATATATGTCTATGCTACTATCTCACTTCATCCCAGCTTCCCCTTTGCACCCCCTGCCCCAACCCTGTGTCCTCCAGTCCATTCTCTGCATCTGCATCCTTATTCTTGCCCTTTCAATGGGTTCATAAGTACCATTTTTTTAGATTCCATGTTTATGAGTTAGCATAAGGTATTTGTTTGTCTCTTTCTGGCTTACTTCACTCTGTATGACAGACTCTAGGTCTATCCACCTCATTACATATAGCTCCATTTCATTCCTTTTTATGGTTGAGTAATATTCCATTGTATATATATGTCACATCTTCTTTATCCATTCATCTGTTGATAGACATTTAGGTTGCTTCCATATCCTGGCTATGGTAAATAGTGCTTCAATAAATATTATGGTACATGTTTCTTTTTGGATTATGGTTTTCTGTGGGTATATGCCCAGCGGTGGGATTACTGGATCATGTGGCAGTTCTATTTTTAGTTTTTTAAGGAACCTCCAAACTGTTTTCCATAGTAGCTGTACTAACTTACATTCCCACCAACAGTGCAGGAGGGTTCCCTTTTCTCCACATCCTCTCCAACATTTATTGTTTCTAGATGTTTTGATGATGGCCATTCTGACTGGTGTGAGGCGATACCTCATTGTGGCTTTGACTTGTATTTTTCTAATGATTAGTGATGTTGAGCATCTTTTCATGTGTTTGTTGGCCATCTGTATGTCTTCTTTGGAGAAATGTCTGTTTAGGTCTTCCGCCCATTTGTGGATTGGGTTATTTGCTTTTTTGGTATTAAGCCACATGAGCTGCTTGTATATTTAGGAGACTAATCCTTTGTCCGTTGTTTCCTTGGCAAATATTTTCTCCCATTCTGAGGGTTGTCTTCTTGTCTTGTTTATGGTTTCTTTCACCGTGCAAAAGCTTTTCAGTTTCATTAGGTCCCATTTGTTTATTCTTGATTTTATTTCCATTATTGTAGGAGGTGGGTCAAAAAGGATCTTGCTTTGATGGATGTCATAGAATGCTCTGCCTATGGTTTCCTCTAGGAGTTTTATAGTGTCTGGCCTTCCATTTAGGTCTTTAATCCATTTCGAGTTTGTTTTTCTGTATGGTGTTAGGAAGTGTTCTAATTTCATTCTTTGACATGTAGCTGTCCAGTTTTCCCAGCACCACTTATTGAAGAGGCTGTCTTTTTTTCCATTGTATATTCTTGCCTCCTTTGTCAAAGATAAGATGCCCACATGTGCTTGAGTTTAGCTCCGGGTTCTCTATTCTCTTCCATTGATCATGCTTTCTGTTTTTGTGCCAATAACATACTGTCTTGATCACTGTGGCCTTGTAGTATAGTTTGAAGTCAGGAAGCCTAATTCCACCAACTCCATTTTTCCTTCTCAAGATTGCTTTGGCTATTTGGGGTTTTTTGCATTTCCATGCAAACTATCAGATTTCCTGTTCTAGTTCTGTGAAAAATGCCATGGATAACTTGATTGGGATTGTGTTGAATCTGTAAATTGCTTTGGGTAGTATAGTCATTTTCACAATGTTGATTCTTCCAGTCCAAGAACATGGTATGTCTCTCCATCTGTTTGTATCATCTTTGATTTCTTTCATCAGTGTCTTATAGTTTTGTGCATACAGGTCTTTTGCCTCCTTAGGCAGGTTTATTACAAGGTATTTTATTCTTTTTGTTGCAATGGTGAATGGGAGAGTTTCCTTAATTTCTCTTTCTGCTTTTTTGTTTTTAGTGTATAGGAATGCAAGAGATTTCTACGCATGAATGTTGTATCCTGATACTTAACTAAATTCATCAGTTAGTGCTAGCAGTTTTCTGGTAGATTCTTTAGGGTTTTCTATGTATAATATCATGTCATCTGCAAAGAGTGACAATTTTATTTCTTCTTTTCCAAGTTGGATTCCTTTTATTTCATTTTCTTCTCTGGTTGCTGTGGCTAAAACTTTCAAAACTATGTTGAATAAAAATGGTGAGAGGGGCATCCTTGTCTTGTTCCTGTTCTTAGAGGAGATTCTTTCAGTTTTTCACCATTTAGAATGATGTTGGCTTTTGGTTTCTCATATATGGCTTTTATTATGTTGCGGTAATTTCCTTCTATGCCCATTTTTTGGAGAGTTTTTATCATAAATGAATGTTGAATTTTGTCAAAAGCTTTTTCTGCTTTTTCTGCTTTTTCTGCATCTATTATGTTATCTTTTTCACAAGACTGTAAGACCTGTTAGAGTAGAAACTGTGTTGCTAACTACTGTTTGCCCAATTTTTAGCAAAATCATAGCACCAAAAAGCATTCAATTACTTCAAGGAAAGAAAGAAGGAAGGAAGGAAGGATGGAAGGAAGGGAAGGAAGAAAGGAAGCTCATGAGAATTGAAACCTCAAATTTGAAGTTAAATTTGGACTTGCCTTTGACTTCATACCTTTCTATTTCATATGCAAAAAAGAAGCAGCCTAAAGTGAGTGCTCCATGTTTTTTGAAACCCAATATAAAAGCATCATACTGCACTTGTTTGAAAAAGTGTTCAGAAATAATATTTATTTACTTTAAAGTTCAACCTACTTTTTAAAGATTGTATTGCAGTATAATTGACATACAAAATTATATTAGTTTCAGGTGTATAACATAATGGTTTAATATTTGTATACATTGCCAAAATAATCAGTACAGTAAGTCTAGTTACTTTCTGTCACTACATAAATTTACATTTTTTTGTGTGTATGTGATGAGAACTTTTAAGATTTACCCTCTTAGCAGCTTTCAAATATGCAGTACAATATTATTGACTATAGTCACCAAGCTATGCATTAATTACATCTTTGTGACTTATTTATTTTATATCTGGAAGTTTGTACCTCTTGATTCCTTTCACCCATTTCGCCTACTCCCAACCCCTGTGAAAAACATATTTATTATTTCATCATTATTTTGGTTTTCTTTTAGCTCATTTAATTTTGTCTTTATGTTTTAAAAAAGTTGAGTTTATGATTCTGTTATAGATTGGTGTTTGGTTTTCAACACAGCTTCTTCAACAGAGAAGAATGGGAAGAGTGATCAGTCTTAACACTGGATTTCATAACTTACTTAGGGTCCAATAGACTCCCAGAAGCTCATACATGGTCTGTAAGGGACAATGAAATTCTCTGAAATTTTATACCAAATTTTGCATGTACGTGTATTTTTCTAGAGAGGGAGTCAAGAGCTTTAATCAGGTTTTCAAAAGGGTTGCAGTTCTAAAGTAGGTTAAGAAGCATTGGGTTAGCTTACTAAATACAGTTGTGGTATTAGGAATCAGAAGCTATATCCTCTTAAAAAAGATTAGCTTATAGATGTTAACTAGATGTATGTTTTGGAGAGGTATACTTGCAGTACAAATAAATCTACTGCATGATCAGCTGTTTTATGTGCTTTCTAAAAATCATTTGACTAATTAATGTTAACCTGCCTCTTTGTGATAGGCTAAGAAAGTAACACCTTATACATGCCACACACTGTGCTAAGCTTATTAAATGCACTATCTCATTTAATTTTTCTAGAAAATCCACAAAGCTACTATTATTATTCCCCTTTTGCAGATGAGGAAACTCTGTCTCTAAGATTTCCAATAATATATTCATTGTCAAAGCTGAATGTAGGTGCAGGGAGAAAGTAAAGAAAAATATATTTTCAAGCTTCAAGAAAACCAAGATTTGTGTAAATGAGAAAATAATGATCATTTGAAAGTAATGTGTGATAATAGCCAAAGATATAGTAAATAATAGTAATAATAAGAAGAAGAAGCATTAGGATGTGAAAAAGATCTTTTGGGATTCTCTTTGAATCACGATCATTGGCTAAAAGCCGAGTCGAAGAGAAAGAAAAGATTTTAACCAGCAGGAGTTATATGAGCAAGTTCAGGAGTGAACAAGGTGGATGCAAGCGGTGAAGGACTGTGGCTGGACTAGGGGATATATTCCTGTTAGGAGCAATGGGAGATAAGATTGGGAAGGATGTCTGGGTACAGTTCGATGGTCTTATGTGCTGAACTAAAATGTTTGACCTTTACCCTTAGATAATGAGAACCACTTGCAGAGTGTTTTGAACTGGGAGGTGACATCATGCAAACTGTTTTTAGTTAGATTAATTTGGCACCAGTGCACTGAATGGTCTGGGAATAGGCAAGATCAGAACAAGGTGGCCTAGCCAGGAAAGCATAGAGAACTGAGGGAAAAGGTGACGCGGGTAGAGGTAGAAATGTCAAGAAGGGAAGGATTTAAAAAACCATGCCCATGGAGTTATGTTTAGTGTAACTTTGGCTCTTTAAAAAGATACTCTCCATGTAAAGGGGAGGCTAATGAGGAGGTCCTACATTTATGGGGCTCAACTTTGAAGGAAGCTTCGGCTGTGCACACCTCATTTTCAATCATTTCATTTCTACTTCTATTGTGTGTGTGTGTGTTTTATCTCTTTTTTCTTTCCATTTTTCATTCCTTCATTTATTCAACAAACGTGTTCCTGTTAAAGACCAATCACAGATCCAGTGCTGGAAATACAGCAGTAAATGAGAGAGACAAGGCCTCAGCCATGACAGGGCTCATATTCTTGTGTTGATAGACAGTGACCAAATAAACAAACACATCCACAGGAAAAAGGGCATAAAAATCACAATAAGATGATGTGACACATAATGACTGGGGGAAATTTAGGCAGAGTGTTAAAGTGGCCCTTCTGAGGAAGTGACATTTAAACAGAGATTTAAATGACAGGAAGCAGACAGCCATACAAAATATTGGCAAAATATTTTTTTTAGTGTTCTACATATAGGACATAGCTAACGCAATGGCCCAAAGTCACAAATGAACTTGGCTTGTTCCAGGAACAAAAAAGAGCCAGTTAGGCTTAAATGTGGTAAGCCATAGTGGAAGTGGAAGAAAGGTAGGCAGAGACAGATGAGATAAGGTTGTTTAGGTCACTGTAATAAGTTAGGGTGTCACCGTTGCAATGAATTAGGGTGTATGTTTGGGAAAGGAAACTGTTGGAAAGGTTTTAAGATGAATGTGAGATGAGACCTAATTTCCATTTTGAAAAGATCACTCTGCCTACTCTCTTGACAATTAATCATAAGGGCAAGAGAAGAGGCAGGAAGATCATGGAGGAGTACATTACTGTAGTGCAGGTAAGAGATTATGATGGGGGGACTTGACTAGGAGTTCAACAATGAGTAGTAAGAAGTGCTGGGAATTGGGATATGTTTTGAAGACAGAGTTGGTAGCATTTACTGATGGATTGGTTGTAGATAAGGAAAGAGCAAAATCTAGAATAATTTCTAGATTTCTGACTTCAGCATGAATGATAGAACTAGGAGTGTCTAAAATACTTAGACTAAAGTGGGGGAGAATGAAAATGTCCTCTTGGTGTGGTAAGTTCATCTATTCTGCTCCATTTCTTAGATTTTAGGCTGACTTAACTCTCTTTGCATAGAAAGTTGATGACTTAATAACACCACCACCCCTTTGACATATTTCCCCTTGTATTAGACTTCAGGAAGCCTTGCCTGTGTGGGCTGACTTTGCAGATAGCGCTTGGTGACCAGAGAGGACTAAGTGAGGCAAAGTGGCATGGGTTTTGGTGATATTAACAAGGACTCCAAGACTCTAAAATTTGGGGATTTTAAATTTTAGGTTTGGAGAATGAAGTTGTAATTGACAGACATTTAGACATTGAGAAGAGGCTAGGTTTTGAGAAAAAAGTAAAAGATCAAGGCAGAAATTCTCCATGATAATACTCTGCATGTGTTAGACATAAATGGATGTGTGGAGTCCTTTATTCTGGATTTACAAATAAGCATATTGTGGAGAGTTAGTCTGGCTGCTAGAGCCACTGACAAAGAAATCCACACAAGAATTTGAACTTTAAAAATAAATAACTTTCAAAAGTTTATTTGTGCTAATTTAATTTCATTCCTCGATGTTAGCTCCATTTATCAATAAGAAAGTTTGTTTACAAAAGGATTACCAGCAGGCTTTAAATAGGAAGCAATTAAATGGTGAGCCCACTTACAAAAACACAGTGTTAACTTGACTTTTGAGGATCCCATCAGCATAAATATCTAGGGAGTTGTATTGTTTTCTGAGGAATTTTGGACAAATGTTTCCCAACTTGTTTACAAATTTATAAAGGAGAAATGGTAGGTCACCATCTGCATTCTGTTGGGTTGATGTTTTTTTGTATTTTGTTTTTTGTATTTTGTGTATTTCATGTTTTTGGGTTTTATTTGTTTGTTTGGTTTTTTGTTTGTTTGTTTTGTCAGGAAAAGAATTTTTCAAAAAAAGGGATCTTTTTAAAATTCAAAGTCACTTTCTTCATCTTGGAAAAGAAACATTGAGGAGTTGAGAAAATTTACCATAGTTGAAATCTACATCATTTTTTTACAGATTATTTTGAAACTGCTTTAAGAAATGCATGTGTCCTCTCTAAATATATTGTGGAAATGGTTCACTGAGTGTTGAGAAAAGAAAGTTTAGTCTCATTTTCTGGGCAGACTTTTCAACCTGACAATGCTAAATGGGGATGAATTCTTTAGGATTATGTGTGTTTTGATAAAGATCCTGAAACAGCTGGTTATTTTCAGTCGTTTCCTCACTGGGGGAAGATACTGCTGCTGTATGAAGCAAGGGAAATAGAACCTTGTTATCCACACAAAATTAGGGGGAAAAAAGGCACCAAAAATTTCAGGAGAAGGATTCCATTTTATTTTTTAAACACACATTTTACTATTCTGTTCATAAAATGTGTATTCAAAATGTGTGTTCATGTGACAAAAGTAATAAATCTATCAGCAGTGTCAGATTCTGAAGATCAAGAGAAAATCACTTTAAAGTCTCTGAATAGGTAATTTGTGGCCTTCCTAGTCATTTTCATGACAGAGAGTTTGGATATTTAAAAGAACTTGAACCCACCTTTTCTTAACAAATAGGGCCCTGAAATACTTGATGACTCTGATTCAAAACTCTCATCATTTCAAGGTGAGGTTCCTGTGAATTCACTGTGTGGTTTGCTCTGAGGCCATGAAGATCACATCCATCAGGTACTGTCTGATTGCACGCAGGTAAATGGCTAATAGACTGTTAGCCCGCACTGCTGGTTTAGATTTGAGGAATTACTCTACAAGAACAAGGCAGGTTCTATTTTTGACATTTCAGCAATGAGACCACTTGTACATTATGGCCTGATTTGATTTACTGTAAAAAAATAAGAGTGCTGTAATTTGTAAAAGACATTTATTACATGAGTCCAAAAATTAGAAAAAAACATGCTTAGTGTCTCTGTCCATCCCATCTGGTTTTATTTAATCTCACTCTAGTCACATATGAAATTTTGCTTAGCTGTCTTCATTTTCTTAGTCAATCTTGATTAATGGCCTTCAAAGTAAAAATAATTGGCCTGCATCAGGGTTGTTTTATAACTCTTGTTCACAAAGAATGTGAAAGGCTGGAAAATGAGCCTAAACAGAAGGAATGCATTACGCCCGTCTTTGAGAAAGAGCAGTCCTTCACTTGTGTTTCACTGTGTATTTTTATAACAGGCGCCTCCTTGACCGTCCACGATATTGCAGATACGTGGTGCCAAAAGCTTATGTATACTTCATCAAACTGACCATGGCAGCTCGACATCTCCATGCAGCCAACACATGTGAAGGCAGGACTCTGCCAGGCCAGCAAAACAGGTCTGAGAATTTCAAAAGTAAATTATCAGGAAAGCCGAGGCTATGAAACCCAGAAGTTAGAAATGGGCAGGGGGCTAATTGTCTCTGAAGTTTAAATGGCTTGTTTATAAAAGTCTTCTCCAGCATTTGTATTTTTTTCCCCTTTCTTGAAAAGTGTGTTCCATTTGAAAGGAGTTGGGGAAAATGCAGGCGCCGGGTGACCATTGTGGATTTGGAATTGAGCTCTGCTTCCCTTCAAGGCCCCCACTTCTGGGAGAGCTTGTCAGTTAAAGGGGGTCAGAAATACATTTGAGTTCAAAAAAAAGAAAACAACACTCTGAGAAGATAATTTCTTTCTTAATGTAGAATTTTTGTAAATGGATATATGATGTCTCCTAAAATGCTAGTCATTTTATGATTGTACTGATTAGAAAATTAATAGCATGAACTTTCTAGCTTTTCTGTAATCTCAATACTAGGCTCAATTGCCCACTGATTTTTTTAGGAATTTCAGATGTTTTTATGTTTCCTATTTTAAAAACAATTAAAATTCCCTCTAACATTCAATTCATGTTGGATATAGCTCCAGACACCAATAGACCAATGTCCCACACCAAGCTAGCGTTCAGCCCATACCCCTGGTGGGAACCATCATTTTCTCTTTCACAGAACCCAGGAGGTGGGCTGCTACCACACAGAGGTAATCCAAAAGGTGGAAAGGGTATGGGACAGTTTCCTGATGTGAAGAAAAACTCTTGGAGAGGTTAGTGTAACTACAGTAGAGCCTTTATTGAAGACCTATTGCATCCCAAGAGTTTTCATAAAAGGAAAATGAGTTTTTTTCAGTTGGGAAGATTAGATCCTTCTGACATCAAGGCTATAGCCATAGACAAAATTGGTTTGAGAATTCCAACCCAGGCTTCTCCTGTCTTCTCACATGTGTGATTCTTCCCAGTACTTTCTGGGACTCTCACTTTCACTCAGATTCCTCAATCCCTGTCCCATTCTTTTTGTGTCCTCTGAGGCTTCTAGTCCTCTCAGTGCTGCTTCCTTGTTCCTTGTCACTGATCTCTCATGTAACTGGGATGTGACTGGGATTTAGCTGGAGAATCGAGTTCCCTTTTCACACTCATTATCCTATAGTTTCATTTTTAGAACAGTGCAGCAATCACAGATAATTTCCCAGTCTAACAGACTCACCCATCCACCCACCCCAACACACACACACACACACACACACACACACACAGACTCCCATAATCTAGTCTGAATGCTATACATTTGCAACCGTTTGTTTACTTATTTAGAAATGTATCACAATAGTTCTGACATTTCTTTGTTGCTTTCTGAGTGTGTCATTGCACCAAGCACTTTAGAGTCTGTCTACCACCTGGTTCATACTAAACTAAAAATAAATATTTGAGTGTATATTATCTCAGTTAATCCTTCTAATAGAGCTGAGAAATGTACATTTTTTTAAAATTAATTAATTAATTAATTGGCTGCATTGGGTCTCTGTTGCTGTGTGCGGGCTTTCTCTAGTTGTGGCAAGCAAGCAGGGGCTACTCTTTGTTGTGGTTCTTGGGCTTCTCATTGTAGTGGCTTCTCTTGTTGTGGAGCACAAGCTCTAGGCACATGGGCTTCAGTAGTTGTGGCACATGAGCTTAGCTGCTCTGTGGCATGTGGGATCTTCCCGGCCCAGGGATTGAACCTATGTCCCCTGCATTGGCAGGCAGATTCTGAACCCCTGTGCCACCAGGGAAGTCGAAAATGCACTTTTTTAATCCTCATTTTGTAGGTGACTGAACTTAACTTTGGTTAGGAGAACTATTCATGTAACTATTTTAATCCAGAGCCTCTTTTTATTAACCTCTACATCAGGGTTTCTAAGAGTGACACTATTGACATTTGGGGCTGCATAATCCTTTGCTGTGGGCATCTGTCCTGTGCACTATAGGATGTTTAGCAGCTGACCTCTACTACTAGATATCAGTGTCACTCTCCCTGTCCCCTTCCCAAAATGATATATCAACCAAAAAATTCTCCAGATATTACCAAATGCCCCTGAGACATGAAAACCACTGCTTTACCTGTTTTTGCTGTACAAAGATTTTCTGAGCTATCTATGTAATTTAATTGATCCAGACAAAACTCTATTGGGTCACCAAGCCTTGTTGGACACTAATACAATCTCAATCATGATCTGGGGAAGAGGCAGCAAAGGCTTCTCAGAGAGGCCTGTGGAGAAGCCCAAAAATGGGAGTGATTACCACCCTCCCCAAGAAGCTTGTCAGAAGCCAGATAGGATTCCTAAAAATGAAACTAATGGTGATGGCTACGTTCTTACATATTCAACTTTATGAGCCCAAGGAAGAGGTCAAACAACATGTGACTGACTTTGTGCATCTTGAATACAGTGTGGATAAGACACTGCCCTCAATCTGCTCCCAGTCTGAGCACATTAACCCTTAAGAAGGCTAAGTCTTTCTCCATCAGCCCAATCAGGCTATAAGCATCAGATGCCAAGCTAACATTTTTGTCTACCTTTGAAATCCCATTTTTGTGGATTATCATTCCCTAATTTTGTCTTCCAATCCTCA
Organism: Hippopotamus amphibius kiboko; assembly: GCF_030028045.1. NCBI lineage: Eukaryota > Metazoa > Chordata > Mammalia > Artiodactyla > Hippopotamidae > Hippopotamus > Hippopotamus amphibius. The sequence continues at coordinate 130,864,373 of NC_080190.1, read as the reverse complement.
GTTTTTGCTGTCACAAATGCAAACACTGGATCCACTTTCAAAGGGGGATTCTCTCATCAGTTCCTCCCACCCTGGTCAGGGACCTTGATCCACACAATTCTGACTCATGGACCATCTTTTCTGTGACACTCTCAAAGACACTTATCACAGCTCCTTAACTAAGTCCCATTGTCATAGGGTAGAAAGAACATCAGGCTTGTTACTGTGACATGCAAAATAGTACTGGACCTCCAGCTTAATTTGAAACTGCCACTTGACCCCAAGTTTAAAGTTGGGGAGAGCTCTAGGAGGAAAGCAGATCTAAGCTGTGGCCTGATTGATGACTACAGCTATGGACTGAATTGTGTCCCCTCCGAATTCATGTGTTGAAGCTCTAACCTTCAATGGAACTGTATTTATACATAGGGTCTTCAGGGAGGTCTGGGGTTAAAAACGGTCCTAAGGTAGAGCTCTGATCTGATAGGACTTGTGTCCTTATAAGAAGAGGAAGAGACACCAGAGAGATCTCTTTCTCCACATGTGCATAGCAGAAAGCCAGCAAGTGGGTTGTCGTCTATAACCCAGGAAGAGAGGCCTTGCCAGAAACTAACCCTGATGGCACCTTGATCTTAGACGTCCAGCCTCCAGAACTGTGAGAAAATAAAATTCTGTTGTTTAAGCTCTCAAGTGTGTGGTATTTTGGTGTGGCAGCCCTGCAGGGCTAACACAACTGGAAATGAGCCAGATAAAGTGGGAGAGGGAAGGTTTGGGGGGGGGGGGGGATGGGGGGAGAACAAGCACAAAGGCCTGGAGTGAGGAAGGAGATCTGTTCTCTTCCAGTGGAGACAGCAAACACTGTGTCTGGCACGTCATGTTAGTGCCCGTGCCATACTTGCTCCTGGGCCCTACTCCCCAAATCCTACCCACCTTTAACCTGATGATAGAATGGAAATGCTCTTTTTTTGGATCAAAGCAGAAAGTCTGATGTATGTGGTGAATATTTGGAACTCTTCAAAGCCATCCTAGTGTTGTCTCCAGCCCCAGTGGTATACTGTGCATGATAACTAAGATTGGACAATATATTTAAAAAGGAAAAAAGGCTTCACACAGAACAAGTGCTTAGTACAGGGTGTGGTGAGCAAATGAAAAACATCACCTAATTTATTTATTCTGAAGCCCTGCAAATCAGATTCTAATGCTAATGAGTTTTAAATTTACAGAAATCAAATCTTCAAGCTGTTTGAGCTCTTATCAGTTTAACTCTGTGTCAAACGGCATACTCCTTTAGAAGACTTAAAAAAAAAAAAAAAAAAAGACATTGACAGCATTATTTTAAACAAAGAATAACTATTATAATTGTCTTGTTGTTTCAGAGTTAACAGCTTACTTGCTCCAGAAAAGAGAAAATAATGGAAGTAAAGGAAGACTGTCATCCTCATTTTAATTATTTGCACTACTGTATCTTCATAGGTAGAATAAAATAAATGCTTGATAGGTCCAATAATGATGACAGCTACAGAATGTGAAGACAAATAATGGTACAAAAAATCTACTTCTTCAGCTGAGTTTTGTTTGTTCTTAGGGATTTAAGTAAATTAGATAATATACTAGGCCTTTCCTTTTCTTAAGTCCATTCTTACCATGCTCCTTTCTAAACCCCAGTGAAGAAACCTGCCTTGATCTTCTCATACAATATGCAGCTATATGCACTTTCTTACAAAAACATTTGCAATTCGCCAAGGAGAATGTGCGACGCATCGTGCATGCTTATCAAGCACCACAAGAACTTTACAGATCACTGCCGGCCTCAGGATTCCAGTTCCCTGGTGCTTATGCATAAACAATAGATTTATGCAAACACTGTAACATTTTCACACAGACTGTGACATGAGTCGTTCCTCGTTCATATAAGGTTCAGATATGAAGCCTATTTTCTGCTAGTACTGGATCATTCATCTCATTGAGTTTAAAATATATCATCTCAGCTTATAATGTTGTCAGTATAAAATGTCATAATGTGGTACTCAATTTGAACAGCAAGATGGATATTAATCTCAAAGGTTCTGTGCACTGCTGGGTGGAATTGCACGACGTGCAACAGCGTTAGTCTGTTTGTTTGGTAGTCTTTACATCACACACCATATGCATAGGTGGTAAACATTTTGTTATATTATATACAGTCTACTAATTCTCCTTGATCTTGAGTGTTTATACAGCCCCAGTGGTATAATATGCATTATAACTTAAATTGGATAATATATTTAGAAAGAAAAAAAGCCTTTACAAAGAACAGTCTCACTGAAGTATAATGATAACATGCCTATTTACATAATGATAATGCACATATTTACTGCCAAGCATGTTTGTTTTGCATTAGTGTTTGTGGCAAGGCATGGGGAATTAAAGAATTACGAAAGGGAGTTTTTCTAGTCTCCATTACAGTGGTAGGGTAGTTATTGGCAGTGAGCAAAGAAGTGGAAACACTCATATTTGAAGTAGTGAAAAAAATGAACAATGCTAGTTGTTAAGTTCACCTTGTTTATGAGTACAAACAGGCATGTGCCCAAACTCTTCACTTTTTTCCTAATTCTGAGACATGGGGTCTTCTAAAGCAAGTGAAAACTCTAGCATGGATTTTTTTTATGGCAGCAAGAATCAAAAATTAAATACGTAAAAAAATCTCTGTTGGTTGTATGCGTTCTTGACAAACATGTGTTTAAGGAAAACCACCATTGGAATCATTTACTCCAAAGATGTGAAAATCTGCATTTTTGCTTTTGCATTCAAAACTGTGAATTTATTTATATGTCGATGAAAGCCTGGAACCTTGCACTTAAAAAAAAAAAAGTTGGGAGATGTTGTTTTGTGAGCTGTCATATGTTTTCTGAACTTTTTATAATAGAAAGGAGTCTCCAAAGAGCCCTTTTCCTCACTCCTTTAACAAAGGCATGTCCCAGTTTATTAAAAAATCATACACAACAATACTGCTTGCCAGGTTTTACAGTTCTAATGAAAATTTGGTCCAGAGCACAAAAATTATCTGGAAAAATGCCTGAAATTTCCCTGTCGCAGATGTTTCAACAGAAGGTGCTTGCATGCCATTCGTTAATACGGCGCCATACGGGACTCAGTGTGACCACTGCAATATAACCAGTAAGTAACACACGCAGCGTGCGCCGGGCGCGCCAAATTCTCCGTCTGTTGTGTGGGACTCGTATCCCGTGGATTGAGACGTACCTTGATGAAACTGCATTGTCATGAAATGATAATATTTGTGGATCACCATGCACAGAAAACATCCTATTGAGAATGTGGGAGGTCCGTTGAAAGATTCAGAGCGTTTCTCGGCATTGCGGTTCGTTAGAATGGATATTAGTATTTGTGTTTAAAGAGTCCTTGTTCCCGTCATGTGCCAATTTACAAGGGTAACTCCATGGAGAGAAAATTGCTTTATCAAAGATTATTAGTGTGAGGTAACATAATTAAAAGCCCATGTGGAAGTTATTTCATCTGTATATATATATATAGAAGGCAAATGTACAGGATGCCTTAGTTTATTCCTTGTTTTAAAATATGCACAAGGGAAGTGAAATAAAAGGAATGTATTCATCCTTGCAGAAGCTGATAAAAATAGAGGCAAGCCTAGGATGCTACTCACATATACTGAATTTTTCTACCGAACCCAGATCATTCTTGCTGGATAAGACTACCTGGAGCAACGCTGTTATCCATTCTAAGGAGCAGATTTGCAACTGTCCAGTACTTATTCCATACTCAGAAACAGCCGCTACCTCGTGAAAATAATGTGCTTATTTCCGGGTTACTACAGGATGGGGAGACAGTTGGAGTGAGGGCAGACAAATCATTTACCCTGTACACCTTGGTCATCGAGGGTGCTGAAGAGATGTATACACAGTCATTGTATTTTTGTGGTTCTTAAAGTATTACTTGACCATACTAAAATATACTACAATTTTTGTAAACTTGTTATGACACACATATTTTCTTAATGTATCAGGAAGCCTCAGATCATCAGAGTGACCCAGGCTGCTCTCAAACTCTGAAAAGCTCTATGCTTAATTAGTGCTGTCTTTCAAAACAATTGTTAATGTATTCGATTATGCTGCTTCATTCACACCCTGGGATTCTTTTGAGGGAAAGATGTTTACATGTTTTTTTCAAATACTTTATTTTCCCTTTTGGGGGGATAAAGAAAATAAATTTTGTATATTTTACCATCTTAACCAATTTAATATCTCCATGAAGAAAAAATGTTTATAGTCAGCAAAAAATTCTCAAAATTTTCCTTAGATTTTCTTCTCTTTACAAAGATTTTGATATCAATACTAAGCATTTTGGCAACAGAGTAGGAGGTGGAGAGATTCTTTTGAGCACTTTCCTTAAAAAAGTTATTATTTATTATTAGGAATTAAAATAGTTATTTTCTCATTGTGTTCATGTTATATGCATGCTTTTAATATATGTTATCTTTTTTATCTTTACATTAACCTATTAAATAGCCCCAGTTATTGATAAGAAAACTGAGACTCGGTGCTGTTAAGCGGCTTGTCCAGAACCATACATCCTATTACTGGTGTTTATAGGTCTTGGACATAGTGCTTCTAACTCTAAATTCTGGACTTTTTTCATTGGATTATAAAATCATTCAACATCACTAACTCATATGTTAAACCCTGATGTCAGTTACCAATCAAAGCATAGTCAATGAACAACTCAGCCACAAAACCAAGGATTTCTACAGGTCCATTCAGAATGGTATTATTATACTTTTAATGCTATTGTCCACATTGACAACTTAGGATATAATTGTCTAAACTTCTCTTTCTGACATTTTATTTATAAGTCCATTGATGATACACTGAGGCACATTATTCTTCAAAATTACTTCACTATTTAAGTGCATATATTTGTATATTTTTAAGTATACACATATTCTAGTATTTATTGAAACATTTTTGAGAGAAAGTGATAAATGTGACTTACAAATCTTTTGATGTCACAAAAGATGCCCACAACCCAGGGTAGTCTGAGGACCACTTGGCTAAACAAAAGTCAGTGAAAATCCAGCTAAGACATTAATTTGTGGCTATGCAATTCTGCCTTAATATGGGCTCATATCATCTGCTTATCTTTTTTGTAGAGAAGAAAAGTGTTTTGATTTTTTTAAATCCCATAAATTTCCTTTTATTTATAAGAAGCTCTTATCTTCTCCAAACCACCCTGAAAATCCAGGTACTGGTGTACTACACTCCAATACAGAAAAGAACAAAGTTTCTCTGTGTGATGATCCTTCAGTTAGAAATACTATGTATTGTACCCCAAGAAGACATTGCCCTGTTATAACATTGCTAGAAACTACCGGTTGGGAATAGCAAATTTTATGCTGGTGACCCTTATTAAGACCAACTTGAAAATTCTTCTCTCTGCAGTAGCATTTCACAGGGAGGAAGGGGGAAATTTCTCTGTTTGCAAGTGAAACTCAACCAAACGATAACATGCTGTTAGATAATATGCCCTTCCAGACACTGATCAAGTTAACTTTTTTCTTGATTCAAAACGGCATGTTCTTTGAAGCTGTGCTGCTATCACTCAAAATTAATTTTAATGTATATTTACTAATCTCCAAAATTCAGCTCAATCTCTGTTGATTTTCTTTACCTTCAGGTAGTTAAAATATTCCTAAATGCTGCCTCCTTGGAAGATTCCTGAAGTATTCTAAGCCTTCCCAGAAGCTATTGGTCAATGTTAAACAATCCTGAGAATTCTAAAGTAATTCCACACAGTGATGCCCACTGGCTAAGCCCCGCAGTGAGAGATGCTACCAGCTGTGTTGCTGATGGATGAGAGCTGTTTCATGTTTTTATTCCTAAATGGATTTTTTTTTTACACTTTAACAACATTTTTATGGTAATGTATTTTATATTATTTTCTTTCTTCAATCTGCTGCTTCTTTCCTTCACCCCTCCCTCCTCTGCTCCCTCTCACTGTCAGTCATCATGGTCAGCCTCTGTGCATTCTATTTGGATTGGTTTGCCTGTTCAGTCAACTTGAGAATGTTAGCTGACTCTCAAAACACTTATTTCGCTACCAGAAAGTGGCTCTATCATCGCCCTCTCAATTTGAAACTAGGTGAGATTTAAGTCCCTCGTGTTGATAACAGCATATCAGTGCCCACTAGAAAAGAGAAACTAGGTAAAAAATCCAAAGTTAACCTAGAAAAGGAAGCATGACTCAAATTGTTGGCCCAAACTAAAGTTAAAAATAGCTACTAAGCCTCTTCATACGTTTGACTCCTTGGTAATATGGCATGTCCTGCTTTCAGCAGAGAGAATTAACTGTGCCCTCTGTTTCTTCACCTTTTTAGCACTTGCCCTCTTGCTTCAGAAAGCCCAGACCTTCGTTCTTATTCCATTGCTAAAAGGACTGAGGCACAGAGAAGAGAATGGACTTGCTTAAGGTACCACATCTATAAGTGGCCATCGAATACAATATTCTGACTTGAAACGCATCTGGTGCTACACAATAAGGACCCCTCTCTCTTGTACAAAGGGTATGTCATGTTCAAGTGCCTTTACATGCTGAATCTCATGCCAGTATTCCCCTTCCTCAGGACTACCAACTGCTTTTAAAAGGCCACTGAGGGCACGAGGGAGGGTGGGGGAGAGGAAGCTGGGACAAAATGAGAGAGCAGCATTAACATATATACACTACCAAATGTAAAATAGTGGGAAGCTGCTGCATGACCCAGGGAGATCAACTCATGATTGCTGATGACCTAGAGGGGTAGGATAGAAAAGGTGGGAGGGAGGCTCAAGAGGGAGGGGATATGGGGATATATGTATAAATACAGCTGATTCACTTTGGTGTATAGCAGAAACTGACACAACAGTGTAAAGCAATTATACTCCAGTAAAGATCTGAAAAATAAAAAGCCACTGTTAAAAAACAAAGCAAAACAAAGTTGTTCAAATGTTCTGTGGCTTTTCCAGCACATACTAGAGAGTGAGGAGGAAAAAAAAATGTATATGCTTGCTGAAGATTCTAGAGCATTTTGAGCAAATTAGGAGGTGTGAACTAGGAGCAGTGAAAATAGAGGAAGCTGGAGGATTTTAAAAGGAAAATAAAAGCATGAGGTCATAAAATGTTGATTAGAGTAGTAAATGGATATCCAAGAGGATGGAAAGAGAGGCCCTTGGAAGAATAGTTGGCAGGACAGAAAATGGATGGCTGCTCCTGGAAGGGAACAGGGTGAAGGAGAAAGAGATGAGGGTTGAATTCTGACTGCCTAGGATCCTGTTATAAAGTGAATATTTCTTCATTGACACAGATGTCCTCTTGGTGATGACCTTATCCCTACTGTGGCAATTGAATGGCTTTTTTTTTTCTTGCTTGTATTTTGTTGAGTGTGTAAATGATATTTTGTTTCAGGTACACGGGCACTAGGAAAGGTATTTGTTAGCTACTCTATTGATAATAAGCCTGAGTAGGTAAAATGTGAATATACAGATCTTCCATTTCTTATTTGCTTTTTATTTCTCTAAATAATATGTAAAGAAGTATATTGACCAGGCATTCCTCTAAGTTTGTCGTGAGCACTATGTCCAATGTCTTTACATATGTACCCCCAACAAAGAAGGATTGATCAGAAGATTCAGACTGTGATTAACATGAACACAGATTTCTCCTGAGCTAAAGATTTCTTTTTTCACTTGGAATCTCATATTCCTCTTCATATTTGAGCACTGCATGTTGTATTTCCCCATTGTGTTACAAAGTATATGATTATAATTATGAAAAGTAGTACATAAAATATTTCAGTATTTCAAAACAAGAGATATTGAGAAATTCACATGTTAGTAAGTGGGGAAAAGAATACCTTATATTTGAAATCTTCAGAAATGATGGGGAGATGAGATTTTTGACTTTTATAATTGATTTAAAGTCACATTTTAAAGATTAGAGAAATTGCTAGTCCTTTGCTGACATAGTTTCCCTTTAGGAAATTCTAAATCTAATTGTTTTGCAGATGTTTAGGAATGATTATCCATTAATAAATTGCTATCCTTGGTGAGAAAACAGTGTGGAGTTAAAATGTAGTGTGATGGCCCTGGATTGGCTTTCTTAATACTGATTTTTAATTTCACTTAGAGAACTCTATTTCGTTGTTTCCTTCACGTTCTTTGAAATTATGTAGCTCATTAAAATTGCCACATGTGCTCTTTTTTTTTTTAAGCTCTTTATTGGAATATAATTGCTTCACACTCTTGTACCAGCTTTTGAGGTACACCAAAGTGAATCAGCTGTATTTATACATACATCCCCATATAACCTCCCTCCCGCTCTCCCTATCCTGGCCCTCTAAGGCATCACCGATCATCGAGTTGATCTCCCTTTGTTATACAGCAACTTCCCACTAGTTATCTATTTTACAGTTGGTAGTGCATATATGTCTATGCTACTCTCTCACTTCATCCCAGCTTCCACTTTGCCTACACCCCCCCAATCCTGTGTCATCCAGTCCATTCTCTACATCTGCATCCTTATTCTTGCCCTGTCAATGGGTTCATAAGTACCATTTTTTTTTTTTTTTTTTTTTAGATTCTGTATATATGAGTTAGCATACACTTTTGGTTTTTCTCTTTCTGGCTTACTTCACTCTGTATGACAGACTCTAGGTCTATCCACCTCATTACATATAGCTCCATTTCATTCCTTTTTATGGCTAATATTCCATTGTATACATATGCCACATCTTCTTTATCCATTCATCTGTTGATGAACATTTAGGTTGCTCCCATGTCCTGGCTATTGTAAAGAGTGCTCCAATGAACATTATGGTACATGTTTCTTTTTGGATGATGGTTTTCTCTGGGTATATGCCCAGTAGTGGGATTACTGGATCATATGGTAGTTCTATTAGTTTTTTAAGGAACCTCCAAAACTGTTTTCCATAGTAGCTGTACTAACTTACATTCCCACCAACAGTGCAGGAGGGTTCCCTTTTCTCCACACCCTCTCCAACATTTATTGTTTCTAGATGTTTTGATGATGGCCATTCTGACTGGTGTGAGGTGATACCTCATTGTGGCTTTGACTTGCATTTCTCTAATGATTAGTGATGTTGAGCATCTTTTCATGTGTTTGTTAGCCATCTGTATGTCTTCTTTGGAGAAATGTCTACTTAGGTCTTCCACCCATTTGCGGATTGGGTTATTTGCTTTTTTGGTATTAAGCCACATGAGCTGCTTGTATATTTTGGAGATTAATTCTTTGTCTGTTGCTTTCTTGGCAAGTATTCTCCCATTCTGAGGGTTGTCTTCTTGTCTTGTTTATGGTTTCTTTTGCTGTGCAAAAGCTTTTCAGTTTCATTAGGTCCCATGTGTTTATTCTTGATTTTATTTCCATTATTGTAGGAGGTGGGTCAAAAAGGATCTTGCTTTGATGGATGTCATAGAATGCTCTGCCTATGGTTTCCTCTAGGAGTTTTATAGTGTCTGGCCTTCCATTTAGGTCTTTAATCCATTTCGAGTTTGTTTTTGTGTATGGTGTTAGGAAGTGTTCTAATTTCATTCTTTGACATGTAGCTGTCCAGTTTTCCCAGCACCACTTATTGAAGAGGCTGTCTTTTTTCCATTATATATTCTTGCCTCCTTTGTCAAAGATAAGGTGCTCATATGTGCTTGGACTTACCCCTAAGTTCTCTATTCTATTCCATTGATCTTCCTTTCTATTTTTGTGCCAGTACCATACTGTCTTGATCACTGTGGCCTTGTAGTATACTTTGAAGTCAGGAAGCCTAATTCCACCAACTCCATCTTTCCTTCTCAAGATTGCTTTGGCTATTCGGGGTCTTTTGTGTTTCCATACAAATCGTAAAATTTCTTGTTCTAGTTCTGTGAAAAATGCCATTGGTAATTTGATTGGGATTGCATTGAATCTGTAAATTGCTTTGGGTAGTATAGTCATTTTCACAATGTTGATTATTCCAGTCCAAGAACATGGTATGTCTCTCCATCTGTTTGTATCATCTTTGATTTCTTTCATCAGTGTCTTATAGTTTTGTGCATACAGGTCTTTTGCCTCCTTAGGCAGGTTTATTCCTGGGTGTTTTATTCTTTTTGTTGCAATGGTGAATGGGAGAGTTTCCTTAATTTCTCTTTCTGCTTTTTCATTGTTAGTGTATAGGAATGCAAGAGATTTCTGTGCATTGATTTTGTATCCTGCTACTTTACTAAATTCATCAGTTAGTGCTAGCAGTTTTCTGGTAGATTCTTTAGGGTTTTCTATGTATAATATCATGTCATCTGCAAAGAGTGACAATTTTACTTCTTCTTTTCCAATTTGGATTGCCTTTATTTCATTTTCTTCTCTGATTGCTGTGACTAAAACTTCCAAAACTGTGTTGAATAATAATGGTGAGAGTGGACACCCTTATCTTGTTCCTGTTCTTAGAAGGAATGTTTTCAGTTTTTCATCTTTTAGAATGATGTTGGCTTTTGGTTTCTCATCTATGGCTTTTATTATGTTGAGGTAGTTTCCTTCTATGCCCATTTTTTGGAGAGTTTTTATCATAAATGAATGTTGAATTTTGTCAATAGTTTTTTTTTCTGCATCTATTGAGATTATCATATGGTTTATATCCTTCAATTTGTTGATATGATGTATCTCATTGATTGATTTGCATATCCCAGGGATAAACCCCACTTGATCATGGTGTATGATCTTTTTAATGTGCTGTTGGATTCTGTCAGCTAGTATTTTGTTGAGAATTTTTGCATCTATATTCATCAGTGATATGGGCCTGTAATTTTCTTTTCTTGTGACATCTTTGCCTGGTTTTGGTATCAGGGTGATGGTGTCCTCTTAGAATGAGTTTGGGAGTGTTCCTCCTTCTGCTATATTTTGGAAGAATTTGAGAAGGATAGGTGTTACCTCTTCTCTAAATGTTTGATATAATTCACCTGTGAATCCATCTGGCCCTGGGCTTTTGATTGTTGGGTGGTTTTTGATCACAGTCTCACTTTCCATACTTGTGATTGGTCTGTTCATATTTCCTATTTCTTCCTGGTTCAGTCTTGGAATATCGTTTTTTTCTAAGAATTTATCCATTTCTTCCAGGTTATCCAATTCATTGGCATATAGTTGCTTGTAGTAGTCTCTCATGATCTTTTGCATTTTTGCGGTGTCCGTTATTACTTCTCCTTTTTCATTTCTAATTCTGTTGATTTGCATCTTCTCCCTTTTTTTCCTGATGAGTCTGGCTAATGGTTTATCAATTTTGTTAATCTTCTTAAACCAGCTTTTAGTTTCATTGTTCTTTGCTTTTGTTTCCTTCCTTTCTTTTTCATTTATTTCTGCTCTGATTTTTATGATTTCTTTCCTTCTGCTCACTTTGGAGTTTCTTTGTTCTTCTTTCTCTAATTGTTTTAGGTGTAAGGTTAGGTTGTTTATTCGATAATTTTCTTGTTTCTTAAGGTAGGACTGTATTGCTATAAAATTCCCTCTTAGAACTGCTTTTGCTGCATCCCATAGGTTTTGGGTTGTTGTGTTTTCATTGTCATTTGTTTCTAGATATTTTTTGATTTTCTCTTTGATTTCTTCTGTGATTTCTTGGTTGTTTAATAGCATATTGTTTATCCTCCATGTGTTTGTATTTTTTGCAGTTTTTTTCCTGTAATTGATATCTAGTCTCATGGCATTGTGGTCAGAGAAGATGCTTGATATGATTTCAATTTTCTTGAATTTACTGAGGCTTGATTTGTGACCCAAGGTGTGATCTATCCTGCAGAATGTTCTGAGTGCACTTGAGAAGAAAGTGTATTCTGTCGTTTTTGGATGGAATGTCTATAAATATTAATTAAGTCAAGATGGTCTAATATGTCATTTAAAGCTTGTGTGTCCTTACTTATTTTCTGTTTGGATGATCTTTCCATTGATATAAATGGGCTGTTAAAGTCCTCTACTATTATTGTGTTACTGTCAATTTCCCCTTTTATGGCTGTTACCACTTGCCTTATGTATTGAGATGCCCCTATGTTGGGTGCATAGATATTTACAATTGTTATATCTTCTTCTTGCATTGATCCCATGGTCATTATGTAGTGTCCTTCCTTGTCTGTTGTAATAGTCTTTACTTTAAAGTCTAATTTGTCTGATATGCATATTGCTACTCCAGCTTTCTTTTGACTTCCATTTGTGTGGAATATCTTTTTCCATCCCTTTACTTTCAGTCTATATGTGTCCCTTGGTCTGAAGTGGGTTTCTTGTAGGCAGCATATAGATGAGTCTTGTTTTTGTATCCATTCAGCCAGTCTGTGTCTTTTGGTTGGAACATTTAATCCATTTACATTTAAGGTGATTATTGACATGTGTGTTCCTATTACCATTTTCTTAATTGTTTTGGGTTTGTTTTTGTAGGTCTTCTCCTTGTTTTGTGTTTCCTACTTAGAAAAGTTCCTTTAGCACTTGTTGTAAGGCTGGTTTGGTGTTGCTGAATTCTCTTAACTTTTGCTTGTCTGGAAAGCTTTTGATTTCTCCATCAAATCTGAATGAGATTCTTGCTGGTTAGAGTATTCTTTGCTGTAGGTTTTTCTCATTCAGGACTTTCAGTATATCATGCCATTCCCTTCTGGCCTGCAGAGTTTCTCCAGAAAGATCAGCTGTTAACTTTATGGGTTTTCCCTTATATGTTATTTGTTGCTTTTCTCTTGCTGCTTTTAATATTTTTTCTTTGTGTTTAATTTTCATTAGTTTGATTAATATGTGCCTCGGTGTATTTCTCCTTATTCTGTATGGGACTCTCTGTGCTCCTTGGACTTGATTATTTCCTTTCCCATGTTGGGGAAGTTTTGCACCATAACCTCTTCAAATATTTTCTCAGATGCTTTCTTTTTTTCTTCTTCTTCTGGGATGCCTATGATTCGAATATTGGTGCACTTAATGTTGGCACCAAGATCTCTGAGACTGCCTTGCATTCTTTTTATTCTTTTTTCTCTTTCCTGCTCTGTGGCAGTTATTTCCCCCATTTTATCTTCCAACTCACTTATTCTTTCTTCTGCCTCAGTTATTCTGCTGTTTATACCATCTATAGTATTTTCGATTTCAGTTATTTTGTTGTCCATTAGTATTTGTTTGCTCTTTAATTCTTCTGAGTCCTTATTAACTGTTTCTTGTATTTTCTGTGTTTCATTATCGAGATTTTAGATCATTTTTACTATCATACTCTGAATTTTTTCAGGCAGTTTTCCTATTTCTTCTTCATTTATTTGGTCTTGTGGGGTTTTTTCCTGCTCCTTTGCCTGCATGGTGTTTCTTTGTTTTCTCATTTTGTCTAATTTACAGGATTTGCTGTCTCCTTTCCCTATGCTGCCTAGTAGTGATTCCTCTTGTTTCTGCCCTCTGCCTCCTGTGGTGGGGTTTGTCCAGTGTCTTGAGTAGGCTTCCTGATTGTGGGACGGGGGGGGGGGGCGGGTCTGGTGCCTGCTTTCTGGTCTGTGGCTCTGTGTCTTTTCTCTCTGATGAGCAGGACCATATCAGGGTGTGTTTTAGGGTATCTGTGAGGTTAATATGCCTTTAGGTAGTCTGTGTGTTAATGGGTGGGTTTGTGTTCCTGTCTTGTTTGTAGTTTAGTGTGAGGTGTCCAGCACTGGCTGTTGCAAACCATTAGACAAAGCTGAGTCTTAGACTTTGATACAGGGCTCTGTGAGAGTTCTCTGTAGTTAAACTTCCCTGCATCTGAGGACTCCCTACTAGTCTAGCATCCTGGATTCAGTTCTCCCTCCTCTGAGACTCCTATTTGACTTCTGATGGAGTAGTCCAGACTTCAGAAGTTGTTTGTCCCAGCAATAAAGGGGTTTAAAGAAGATTGTCTGAGCCCCAGACTAATGGCAGAGTGTTGAGTCAAACAAATACTAAGTCAAGGAAATGTATACATATATAAGACACACAAATACAGAATCCAATAAAACATAAGGCACTAGAAAGACCTGACAGAATTACCCCAGTATGCCATCAGACAATCAAAGAGAAAACCAACAGAAATTCAAAACCAAACAAACAAACTAACTAACAAACAAAAAACACCACACACACACAAACACAAATCCAGGGAGATTTTGAAAGCTAGGATCAAATATAATAAAGATCAAGAGTACCACTAGACAGACTGAAGATTCTCAGAACAAAACCAGACAATTATACTTAGAAATAAGATAAAGACAAAACCTAATAATAAAAACCAAAGCTGTGTGTCATCTTGAGAATAAAGCAAGGAAACAGAGCAGACTGATAATATTGCTTATAAGTATATTAAGATAAAATAAACTAAAAAAGGATAGAAGACAGGGCAACAGAAGAATGTAGTGTGACTGGAAATATGAAAAGAAAAAGAAAAGAGAGAATAAAATAGAAATGTATAAAAGATAGAGAAGGAAAGAGGGTAGAAGAGATAAAGTTAGCACTACAAAAAACTTAGATAGAAATAGAAATATGTAAAAAGTCTGAAAATAAGAAGAGAAGAAAAAAAAGAATAAAAGAATAAAAAATGTTATAATATGTGTAGATCCTTTAGGACTAAGATCATAATTAATTAAAAAAAACACACACACAGAAACACATATCCAGGGAGATTTTGAAAGCTAGGATCAAATATAATAAAGAGCAAGAGTACAATCAGACAGACTGAAGATTCCTAAAACAAAATCAGACAACTATAATCAGAACTAAGATAAAAACCAAACCTAATAATAAAAACCAAAACAGTGTGTCATCTGGAGAATAAAGCAAGGAAACAGAGCTGAGCAATAATATTGATTATAAGTATATTAAGATAAAAGAAACTAAAAAAAGGATAGAAGACAGGGCAACAGAAGAGCGTAGTGTGACTGGAAGTATGAGAAGAAAAAGAAAACAATAGAAATGTATAAAAGATAGAGATGAAAAGAAGGTAGGAGAGATACAGTCAGCATTGCAAAAAATTTAGCTAGAAATAGAAATATATAAAAAGGCTAAAAGTAAAGATAGTATAAACAATAGAATTAAAAATATGTTATAAAACATGTATATCCCTTAGGACTAAGATTGTAATTAATAAAAACAACAAACAAACAAACAAAAAACAAACAAACAAAAAACTAGAACTGACCCCAGAATGGACCAGATCAATAGAATTAATAATAATATTTCTGTTTCCTTGGGGTCTCAGCTGTAAGTGTCCTTCTACCAACCTTGGGTTTTTTGTATTACTCTGCAACCAGCAGAGCTTTCTTTATTGTTTATCTGTAAGCACCAGTGTGTGGGGATAGAGAGGGTACAATAGTGGCTCCTTCCCCTGGGGGTGAGTGAGCAGTGGCACCCTGCCTGGGTCATGGCAGCTCAGTCAACTGTGGTGGTGCCTGTTGCAGAGGGACACTAGTGGCTTAGGTGTAAACAGAATGTCTCCAGAGCTGGGCTACTCTGTGGACTTTTGGCTTTCGGCTGCAGTCACTCTAGGCCAGCCCCTCCTGGGGGCCTTTGCTATCCCTGTGTGCATTAGCCAGGCCCACAGGTGTCTTTCCTTTGTCTATCGCAGGCACCGAGAGAGAAGCTACACCTGCGGCTCCTCACCCCTGCTTGCACGTCAGCAGTATCGAGCCACTGCCATGGCTGCCCAGCTTTCCACGGTAGGCATTCTCTGCTGCAGATTCCTTCCCTCCTGTCCTCTCAGTCCGCCTCCTCGCTGCCAACAATGTTTCTCACCCTGAACCCGTTCTCTGGTTCCCACATTCCAGCTCCCAGACCCCCCTGTTCATCTGTGAACCAATGTCTCAGTTCGGACACACTGAGCCATGGTGCAGACCCTCCATGTGTTTCTCACTCTTTCCCTTCTGCCACAGCTCAGCCACTTCACCCTCTTTGTACATTCCCAAATGCCTCCCCTCTGACCCAGGGAAATTCCCCATTGGAGAAGGGGTTTCCCCATCAGATAAGGGATGTTTCCCCAAATTCAGCAATTTCCCCTCTGTTTCAGATCCCCCCACCCCAGGGTGTGGGACCCATCCCTTTCCTTTCTTCTCCTCCTCTTTCTCCTTTTTTTTTTTTTTCCTTCTGTCCTACCCAGTTATGTCGGGATCTTTGCAGTCCTTTCTGGTGTCCTAGGTCATTTGCTGGTGTTCAGCTGGTTTTCTGTGGGAATTGTTTCATCTTTTGGTGTATTCCTGATGCATCTGTGGAGAGGGATGCATTCCATGTCCTTCTACTTCACCACCATTTTTCATTAATCCACCATATGTGCTCTTTGCAGAGATTATTTTAGCAAGGGTGACTTAGTTCATTAACCCTTTGATTCTGATCACATCAGCAATAAGAGGGACTAGTTACATAAATGTTCATGAATGCATACTCATGGCAGAGAACTAGGGAACTGATAACAGCTCTTGGATATAAGAATTA
Organism: Hippopotamus amphibius kiboko; assembly: GCF_030028045.1. NCBI lineage: Eukaryota > Metazoa > Chordata > Mammalia > Artiodactyla > Hippopotamidae > Hippopotamus > Hippopotamus amphibius. Next base: position 130,847,945 of record NC_080190.1, on the reverse strand, counting down.
GCTTTCAGTTATCAGATTGATGCACAATAAGATCATTTTTAGGGACTACAGAAATGATGAAAGGTATGGCCTTTTCATTTTTTTCACAAGTCAAGATGGTGACTCACCTATCTAGCGGCCCTCAGGCATTTTCTCCTGACTGTACTTGTAGTTAAGGGACTGCATTTCACAGTCATGCAGACTTTGGCAAAAAACCCAGCTCTGCCGTTCACTAACTTAGATATGCTATTAGAACTCTATGTGCCTCAGTTCCCTCATCTGTAACAATGCAATAAGATGCTATCCCATGTAGATGTTGTATGTATTAAACAATATAAAATGAGGTATACAGTTAGGGACATAGGAATGTTACTTCATACTATCACTTACTTTGCAATCTTATGTATCCTTCCATCTCTTAGTGAGGGAGTAACTTATCGAGTTGAAAGGATGTGGAAAAGTGCCAGGGACAGAATATCAGCCTGGAACAGAGCACTCACTAAAAGTTTAGTGAATAAATGAGTTGACAAACAAACGAACAGAAAAGTCTTATTCTCCTTACCTGTATAGCTTATCATTAATAATAAAAATTCATTTATAGGTATTTATTATATGATAAGCAATTTACTCCTTTTGTTACATTAATTCCTTCAAAACAATTCTGATAGCATCTGTATTCCCATTTTACAGATGAGGAAATTGAGGCTTAGAGAGCAAAACTTTCCCAGGCCACAGAGTTAGTAAGGAGCAGAGTTAATAATTATTTCAGGTATGCTTGCTTCAGGGCACAAGCTCATAAACACACCACACTGAATTTGCTTTTTGATTACATAGCTGCTTTCAAGTCAGCTATTCTGGCCACCTGACCCCCTTGAGATGCTTCCCTAATCCTCTGCAAGGAATCTGACCACCAGTCTAAGATTCAATGCCAGAGGGATTCCAATTTAAATGTCACAAATGTCAGAGCCTTCTACCCTTGCCCACAGGTGGTAGCATTTTGGAGGTGTTTTAAAGATAATCAAAAGATCTGTACTACTCAAAACTTTGTCTATTATCTAATCTCCTTACCTCTTACCATTTCTAGTGTAGCCAACAGAGCATGCTCTCCCTTCTTAAAGGCTTGCGTGATTCACCTAAGACCTTGCATCCACAGAAACGCCTTAGTTTTCTTCTAACAGGTGGCCGATCACAAACCCTGCTTTGGCCAAGCAAAATATTAGATGATTGTTATTCTTGGAAAACCATGTTAAAGTCCAGAACCATAATTGCCTGCCAGGTAACATGGCATAGTAAAAATAACATAACAGTGTGTTTGCCTTGTTAAAGCATCCCTTGTATTCTGGATCAGAAGCCATTGGTCTTGATGCTGGCAAAGTATATAGCAGCAATAAAATGCTATCAATACCAATTACTGTGAAATGGAGTCAGAAGGCTGAATACCAAGAGAACTTTCTAATTGGCTATTAATGATGTCATAATGAGGGCAAGCCCAATAGATTAGACATGTGAATGTGACCTTTTTTCTTTTTTTTGGCTTAAACATTTTCCATTCCATTTGAGCAGCAAAGGTCTTAATTATATTTACAGCTTTTCCCTCCCTGGGTTTCACATCACTCCCTAAAACCAAATTCACTGGGTGTTTTATCTTTAAAAGTATAAAAGAAGGAGATACTCAATTCTTTGTCAAGAATGGACTAATGCAGCTCAAATCTGAGTTAATTTATGGACTGTCTTAAAAGGACATATGTTTGTGCGTTGCTTTTTTTATTAAGTAATTTTATAGAACAAGTTGAAAGTCATTTCAAACATAAATGCATTGTAGACAAATAAGTTGTTCATGTGTAAACAGAAAATGAATGCATACAAAGTATGAGCAATGCTGGGAGCCTTAGCTTAGTGAGGGTGTAGAAGCTAAAAGACCTGAGGCCAAGTAATGCCTTTGAACTAGGGCTTTCAGCTAAAATACAGAATCCTGTATTTTATCTGATAAACAAAAAATATTTTTAGAACAAGTATGACCCGAATATTGTACAGGGCATACTTATCCTACAAAATTACTCATTGTTTATCTGGTGTTGAAGTTTTACTGGGCATCTTGTATATTTATTTGCTAAACTTGCAAACCTACTCTGAGCTTTAGTGTATTTTCACTGGTAAAATAAGATAATAATACCTAGATATCTCATCTGGCTGTTAAGATTTTCAAATGGGGTACAGTGATAGCATATCATGAAACTCTTTTGACTTAAACATATTCAGCTCTATGCCTATGCCCTGATATCTTCAAAAAAGAAAGAGAGAATCAGAGTCAGAGAGAGAGAGATAAATAGAGACTGAGATGTGGAGAGAAGAGGAGGATGTGAAATAGCATAGACCATCCACCCAGCCCTCCAATGCCTGAGCACATGCCTGGGGGTGAGAATGACATGGGAGGCTGTTTCTGCTCGGGCCTCTTTCTCCTTGAGGCTGCTTCTCATAATGTGAGCACCTGATGGTGCAGGAGTGTGATTCTAGTGTTTAAAGATACTTATTTTTTATGCAACATGGTCCCTAAACGCAAGCCAACTGCTTCATCTGGAGCTCAACCAAAGAAACAGCGATCTGTTCCAATGGCAGAAGAAAAAGAAATCTTTGGACTTATTGAGAAATGGTATGTTGATATCGAATGTGGCACTTCCTAAGAGATTTTTAAAGATAATTTAACTGTAGACAATCTTTATCTTACATATTGGTTTGAAAGCCCAATCTCCATGTATGATGAAATTCTGCTGTAATTGATATAAAAAGTGTTTTGTACATGATAAGGTAGTAAACTGATATAAGGCATCACTATTTTTATGTTCTTTTACTTCCTATTATTTTTACATTTTTATTGTCATCAAATAAAGTGATATTTAAGTTTTTGAGAGTTTGCCCCAGATCTTTAAATAAACTGGAGGCAATTTGAAGACAAAAAAAGATTCAAAGATAACTATGATTTGGCTACTTAGGACTAATGTCTTAGAACAATAAAGGAGTAAATGCATGTAGTATAACATTTTAAAGGAAAAAAAAACTTAGAAGCAATGAGATGACTATAAGTACTAGACATAATTACTGCACAATGAGAATACTTCTTTATAATGAAATTATAGGATATGAGGGTTTGTTGAAATGATCAGAGGAAAAGTAAATCTTAGAAAAAGAAATTTCCTAGAACTTCTGTCTTGTACATTGTAGAATAATCTTTTATGGGATGTGATAAGAGCCAAAGAGTTTCAGTCATTCAAAAATAAACTAATTAAAACTTTAAAATTTACTATAGAGAATTACCCTGCCCGAGCAGGGTGAAGGTCAGCAAGTCTAAATGACCTTGCTATGCCTAATTGTTATGAGAGTTTTTACTACGTATCTGCTAATGTATATGGACTGAATAATTCATTCAGATTAGAACAGTGCTGGGCAGGATGGTAAGCACTTGTGATGCTGCTGCTGCTGCTGCTGCTGATACTTTTACAGCTTATTACAGTTATTTGAATATTATTGCATATTCAATATATGCAATTAACTATAAGCTCCTGGATTATGGGACCATTCAGCTCTTTATTCTCCCCAGTACCAGGCTGAGTGTTTTCATCCTCACTCTTATAGGGCAGTATTATTTTTATCTTCATTTTTAGAGCTGGGGAAATTGAGGCACTAAGAGGTTGAGTCACTCATTGGGGTCTCATGGCTGGGATGTGGTGTAGGCAATCTAGCTCCAGATACTAAGTGGTCCACCCCTGTGCTATACACATTTTCCATAGTCATATAAAGACTGTGCTCAGGGTTCTTGGACAGGGGGACAATATATGCATATCAAGGAGGATTGGGTAAGACTTCCTATGAAGATGAGCTAAGACTGGAAATATGAGTAACACTGTAGAGGGAGAATTCCACAGACAAGGTAGGAAGGTTATTCAAAGAAGAAATACTGTAGGTAAAGAGGAATAAGGCTGCTTGAAAAAGGCAAATGGGCTCACAGAGCTGTAAGCTATGAGAACAGCATGGTGTTAGAGGAAAGGGTGAGGGATGATTTTCTGTGACTATTTGATCATGAGTTGCGAGAACATAACTATGCAAGATGTGCTGAAGAGTTAAGAGGATCCAAATGGTGAACATGGGAAGAAGAACTATTGGGATGGTGGGCGAGGGGACAGGTGGGGATGAAGATGTCACAGGAGAAACAGGAGAGGTGAGGGTGGAAGTTAAGGCTCTAAAAGCACCCTTTCTTCTTCTACCAGCACTTCAGTGTGGAAAATATCAAGATGAATTTGCAGAGAGGCCTTCTTAGGGATGTGTGTGTGTGTGTGTGTGTGTGTGTATATATTTATATATTGAAATGCAGGTCTCAAACCCAGAGAAGTAGTCATGGCTGTGGAAGCAGATTTTTCAAGTCATCCAAGAGCAGAAGGCTCAGGAGAACATACATAGAGTTGCCTCAGAAGAGAAGGAGTGTGAGAGGGAAAGTGAGCTGAGAGTAGCACACTGGATTAGGCCTACATTTGAAGTGTGGGAATAGTAAAGACAGGGAGTGGTCAGGAAAGTCCAAGAAAGCTCCTTTTATTTCACATAAGTAAAAATTACTCGTTAGGAAATGATCACTTTGTTTTTTAAATAAAACAATCTTCCCTTCCCTTCCATTCTACCTAAGGACATGGATACACACACACACACATACACACACACACACACACACACCCCACTTTACTAAAGGCATTCTGTTCTTCATTCTATTTAGGAAATAAATACTTCCAAGAGCTGTATAGAAAGACTCTTAGGAATGAAAAACCAAAATGAATTTCAAGAGCACATTTGGTCCATCTCCTTGCCAGTAGGGGCATTTCCTAAATCATCCAAAGAATAAAATTCTCAATTCTATTTTTAAAATATCTCCACAGATGGCAATTCCATAAGCTTTCCTGCTAATTTGCTCCAGTGTTTAATCAGCCTAACGCACAAAGTTCTTCTTTACATCTAACTCAATGCTTTCTTGCTGTAATGTAGAATCTATTTCCTTCTCAGAGGTGGAATTGTAAAAGAATCTAATAACCCAGAAAATCCACATGTCAAATGTTCTCAATCTTAATGGCTAGTAAAATGCATGTGATAATTTGTATCTTTTGTCAATAGCATGTAATTTAATCCCAATGAAAAATGAAGGCATCTACTTTTAAATTTACTACTAGTAGGCACTG